>NW_007727380.1:218180-260856 GCF_000696425.1 Galeopterus variegatus | reverse complement strand
AAAAAAAAAAAAAAAAAAAAAAAAAAAAAAAAACTTGGGGCCTTTATTCTAAGAGGATTGGAAGCTGCTCCAGGGATTCATACTTGAGAATGATGTGATCAGATATTCAGTGTGTTTCAGGTGGTAGCTCCAGGAGCTGGGCCTCTGACTCGTTGCAATTATACCCATTCTAAGAATAACTGAAGTTTACATCCTGTCCTTAATGGGGGAGGGGGGAATTCTTTAGCTATAAAAGAGGTGTGCTGTCCTTGAGTATAACTTTTAAATAAAAATTCAAGGTAGAAATTTGACCGACTCCTATTTATGTGCAATCAGAATGAAGGCTACTTTAAAAAGCGGGTTCTGGATCCAGATTTACTGGTTTCACATTTGAGCACTTGGCACTACCTTGGGCAAGTTACTTAATCTTGTGGATCTTCAGTTTCTTCATCTATAAAATATGTATAAAACATGGGATAATAATTCTACCTATGTCATGAAGATTAAATGAGTATATACATGCAAGACACTTGAATAATATAAGACACATAAGAACTCAGTAAGAGAATTAATAGTAGCTAATATCCTTTCATAAGGGGATTGAATATGGATGCTGTTTCAAATATTTAAATTTACTTTTATTTCTTTTTTTTTACTCTTGATAGTCACCATTATTTTATTGAAATCTGTATGTCTTCAATTTCATGTCACGGTGAGCAAAGCTATCTCCTGTGATAAAATGTTAATCATGTTTAATTATCCCATTGTTTTAAGTCACAATTTCTGATATGGACTGGGACAGATACAGTACCAAAATTATTTTTTTAAAAAATATTTTTCTTTCATAGCTAGCCAGTACAGAGATTATTTTAAAAAAAATATTTTAAACTTGCTTTAGAAACTAAGGAAGCATTATTGCTGAGCTTCTAAAGGCACCATTGTATGCTCACCATAAAGCAAGCTTAGCTTTCACCTAGGATTTTCATCACGATGTACTTTCCTCTCTTAACATTACTATGTTTGCAAAATAGGGCTATTAAAACATATTGATTGCTATAGGTTGAGAATGTCCTCAAAAATATTTTTGTTCCAACTCAAATAAATAGCTTTTGATTTACTTTGAACAAACTGAAATTCTGAATATTTTGTCCTAATATCTGAATCAAGAATAATTGACTATAAAAATGATATCCGTCTGCTTTCTGCTAAGCCTGAGGCTTCCTAAGTATATACTGCTGATGTCAGTTTCTTTCAGAATTGAGATGGCCTCCTGACATTTATTTTGTTGATTTGTCATGATTACTAGAAGGGAGTATTTACTAAAATCATAGAATGTAAAGCTTATTTTTTCCTTAATTGAGCCCTACCTATAATTTAGCTATATTTGGATCAAGTTTTAACTTCAATACATCTTACACTTCCTGTCTTTTCAAATGCTATGTGTGATATTTATTGACATTGTTGTCCACTTGATCAGCCAACTTTGTATTTATTTGTTTCCCTTGCTGTTGGAGCTATTAGGGATTTCTCTCCTAATTTATGAAATCTTGGCCCTCAAAAGAATCTTGACGCTTTGTGTCAGAACATAAAACATTCTAGTAATCTCTCTGCCTTTCTAGGTTTCTGTATGCTTAAATATTTTATTCTTACATTTTGTTCATTATAAGGTATGAGTATATTTTAATTCCAAGCATTCACTTTTTAGAATCATTTTAGAAGACACAAGAAGTGAAACATTTTGTACCTAACAAAACCTGGTTTTAAGAAGAATGTGATGCTAAGTAAACTCATAAGATGGAAGGATGATGCTTTAACTTGACATTATAAGACAAATACCTTCTTGACCTGGAATGGAGCACTTTAAGTCAATTGTGTTTAATTCTAGCATAAAACAAATCATCATTCTTTGAGGTGGGGCAGGTGGTAGAAGACTAAAAAATGACAAGTATTTCGCCCTTAGGCTGAGCTTGTTGAAAAGTCACTATGCTGCTGATATTTTGGGATGGAAATATAGTAGTGTCTGCTGGAATATAATTGAATGAATGCTTTGTAAAGCCAGGGTCATGAAGAAAACTGTTTTCTTTTCCCAAGAGGGACTGTAGAATGTTCACAAAAGCTCCTCCATGAAGCCTGAGGTGAAAGGTTGCATCAGCTGAGGAAACTATATATGATGCCTGAAATGTTTTAGATTTCCAGGTTTGGCCAGGGAAATCTGTAAAAAGAAAAAATAATAATGAAACTGTTTTGAAAGTGGCCTCATGGCGTTATTTTAAAATAGCTTCACAGATGAGGATGGTCATAACTAAAAGAATGTTAGAACTGGCACCACTTTGTATTAGATCATCAGATCCAATCTCCTCAATTTCATACAGATTTTGCCTTATAGGAAACTGAGCTCCAGATGTGTTCAGCCACCTTGCCCAGGGGTACATAGCACATTAGTGGCAGTGTTGGGACTCAGACTCTGTATCACCAAGTTCAGAATTCCTTTGCATTACTAGGACCTATACAGGAATGTAAGGAGTGCTGAAGAATGTTCAGTTCCCTAGCCTGTTTAACAGGAACTCAGGGATTATATATATATAATTTCTTCCAAATGAAATTTGGGCAAATGATTGTTTCCTATAACAAGTGTTCATTTGAATTGAGATAAATTATGATTATATATTCCAACAGTAACCCCTCCTATCCCTGATTTGGTCCACATTCCTTTTTTTTTTTTCAAACTAACCTCTTGCCATATGTTGTTGGCTATTGTTGCCATGTAGCTATTACAGATAATAATATCTGATAAAGAGAACTTATAAAATTTCTCTTATACAGATAAATTGGTGGCGAGAGATTTTCAAAAACATAAATTATACTTAAGTCCCTGTTTCTTCTGCAATGGTCAAATCACTTAATTGGAATCCTTTTTTGATGTTAAATTCTTTTACAGGAAAATAATTACATCATCAGCTTTAAATAAATGTAAATCCAGGTATTTATATTGAGCTTTGTTTATAGCAATATATACTGACCCATTAATGTTGAGCTTATGAGAAGAAACTTCAGGCCCATAAGATGTTTACGATTTAAGATCATCACAAGGACATAATCCAGGAAAGAAAATAAAATGAAACTGCAGGGATTGTATTCATAGGACGTTTTTAAAAGACCAGTCAGGGAAACTCTAGTCCTCTGTATTGCTATTTTAATTCCAAGCATATGAATTGAAGTTTAATTAAGACATAGATCAGAGTCTGTAGATGGCTATGAGAGTGCAAAAAGACTTAATGGGAGAAGGAACATAAATA
Source organism: Galeopterus variegatus (assembly GCF_000696425.1). Lineage (NCBI taxonomy): Eukaryota > Metazoa > Chordata > Mammalia > Dermoptera > Cynocephalidae > Galeopterus > Galeopterus variegatus. The sequence continues at coordinate 257,581 of NW_007727380.1, read as the reverse complement.
AACAAGAAAACACTCTTTCTTATATTTGGGAACTGGTAGGTTATATTTGTTCTTTCCTCATGATGAAAGTAAACAGCTTGAGATTCAGCCCCTGGGTATCCCTATACTTATCATGTCAGCTACATGGTTTCAGAACACCCTTAGGATGTTCTGTGTTTACCTAGAGTATGTTAAGTTCCTGTGACTGAGGAATTTATCTTTCTGTGGCCAGGTCAGCTAGTTTGTAATAAACCTGAATATATTCCAGCTAAAGATGTTGGTGATTTTCCAGGGTCCACATAGTGAATTTTGTATTTCAAAGTTATTCACAGGAAATGAAGCATCTGTTTGAAATCAGAGGAAATCAATTGTTTTACTTTATTAGATTTATTGTAGATATCTGACAAATTGTGTTTATTTTTACCTTTTATATTTTGTGGAATAAAGACTGCCTTCTCTTTCAGATATAACATTTTCATTCATTCATTATTTAAGTGCCTGGAGAATATGTTAAGGTTATTCCAAGGTAAAGATACCTTGTGGTTAGAAAGGGAGAATTTGCTTCCTCTTTCATTTAAAAAATTCTAATAACTTTTGTTACATAAGAAATACATGGGACATTTGGGGCCTTATACAGTTCTTCCCAGGGCAGTTTTTGTAGCTGATATGAAAGCATCATGTTCTAATTTCAGAGACTCTTTTACTTACCATTATCAATAAGCACTGCATCCTACCTTAACACAAGTTTCTCCCCTCCATATTTATGGAATTACTGACAGTAAAGAATAGGAACAAGTATTGCTCCCTTCACTCCACTTTGGTGAAAAGTAAGGGATAAATATTATTCACATTGACCTGTGACAGAGCTCATGGGCATGCAGACAGTGCATTCATTCACAAGGGCCCTGACCTCAGAAGGGCACCATGCTTTGTTTAATGCTCTGCTATCAGCATCTTGAAATTCTTAATAATTTAGCAACAAGAGGCCTTGAATTTTCATTTTGTATTGAGCACTAGAAACCATTTGCTGTTCTTGCTTGGGTAACATTTGTTCTTCTTGGCTATGTAGCCAATCGTACTCTGTTAACACAATCAATCAAAGAAATAAGCAAATAAGAACATTTTTAAAAAATAAAATACTATGTATTTAAAAAATGACTTCTAAAGAGCTATTTCCTATGGGAGAGTTATGGCTTATTGATTTTTTAAATTTTATGATTGAAACATTATAATACAACATGTACGACGTGATATTTCGAATACATGCATACATTGTGTAATGATCAAATCAGAATAGTGTATCCGTCATCTTAAACATTTATCATTTCTGTGTGATGAGAATATTCAAAAACTTCTCTTCTAGCTATTTTGAATGTGCATTACAATATTGTTAACTCTAGTTATCCTATTATGTGATGGAACACTAGAACTTACTCTTCTCATGAACTGTAGCTTTGTACCTGTTAACCAGTCTCTCATTACCTCCACCGCCCTTCTCTGGTAACCACTATTCTACTCTTAACTTTTATGAAAAAAACTTTTTAGAGTCTACATATGAGTGAGATCATGTAACATTGTCTTTCTGTGCCTGGCTTATTTCACTTAAAGCTATCTAACTTGATTTCCGATTATACGGGTCTTACTCTGGTGAGTTGTTTGTGTTCATTTTAAGGGCACAAATTCAAAGTTAGTCATTTTGGTTTTATGCTTTTTTAAAAAAATTGAGTATATTACTTGGCTCATATTTCTTTCAGGTATAATTTCGGAAGAGTTTAAATTGAAATGCATTTTCCCATTTTTATGTTGGATGGTAAACTGATTTTTGCCCAATTCAGAGAAATCTAGCTTTATGTTATATAAATTGAGGAACTAGTATTGGGAACACATGCTGTTGTTCTTAAATACAATATTTCTCCCGGAATACTCAGAGTTAAAAATTATAGCATTTAAAAGTAGACCCCTCAGCACCCACAGTGCTATTAAATGACTTTTGGAATATAGTTTCTGGTTCTTTGGTGCCACTCAGTATGTTCAATCTTTCTGCTGTCCCGGGGGTCTCCTTTGTGACTCCTAAGTAAATAGAATTTCCCTTTATTTTAAGTCCTTGGATAATCGATGAGTGTTTGCTTACTGGCTTTTAAAGCTGGTCCCCAAACTTTTCTCTTTATATATATTAAGAAAAAAAAATTCAAAGGGTCTGTTTTTTGTTCTCCTCCAAGCCCACAATCAGCTGAAGTTCTGTGTCGCTAGAAAGAGGAGGAAGTGGTGGCTCAACAGGCATTTTACTGAGAAAGTCTCAGCAGGTTTCTTTGTCATTTTTGTCAGGGATGGCTGCCTCCCTAATTGTACTGCTGTAGGGGAGCACGTGCCTTTCAGAGCATTATCTGATTCCTACAGGACGTTCAGGAGTGCTTTGTATACTGACCCTTAACTTGAACACAAATAATATCTTTTCAATCCCCTTCCCAGGCTGTTGCCTCGGGCTTGGATACCTAAGAGCTTTAGTTCAACCAGGGGTGTGGATGCATTTGTACCAGCCTCGGGTTTATTTTTTTTTTATTTTCCTCTCCTAGCTGTCTTACCTGCAGTTTTGCCACAACTGTCAGGAGAGGAAGCCGAAGATGGAGAATAGGAGAGAGATAGGAGCTCTAGAAGTCAAAGAGGAGAGAGAAGGCGAGACAAACAGCTGCTCTTGTCAGCATGGGGATAAGTGTAAAGAGATTAATAGTTATTTGAAGAGCAAATGGGGACATGGCATTCTGCAGAAGAATGTGAATGCATGAATGTAATGGACTGGGCATGCGACCATTAACATTTAGACAGATGTTCTCTGGACTGAATGGAATGGCAGACTCCATTTCTCTTCCCCATGTGAAATAATTAAGGTTTTTTAAAAATATAATTAAACTCAAAGTTTAAAATTAGGCAAGCCCCCATTTTTTCTCAGTTTATTCTTCTCCATAGTTTCATTTAGTCTGGGTCTCCCAGAGTTTTATTTTAATCCTTATTTTCTTTATATAATATGTACCAAATAGGGCTGCCTTCCTTTTCTTGCTTTTGATTTTTCCTTCCTTCATTAGCTTGAAGAAACAATGAGATTTCCATGTGTCAGAAGTTTTCACAAAGAGAAAATCATACCATAGGCTGGTTGCCCCTTCTGGAAATGTGTTCATTTTGATTTAGGTTTAGGAATGACTGACTATGGGCTGATTTATCTGATCAGGCTGACAGTTGTGACAGCATGGGCAGAAGCCTGGCCTCAGAACCAGAAGATTTAGTTTCAAAATCCCCACTCTGCTTATTAGCTGGTGCTTGGGCAAATCGCTTCTCCTCTCTGACAGCAATATGGTAAAGTTGTTTTGCAGATTAAGTGGGAAAAAATGAATTTACTCTTTCCAGAATCACCAAATATTTGTTCTGTACTCTGGCCCATTCACATAGAAGACAAAAAAGCATATGGCAGAAGCTAATGCACTTCTGAATTATATCAAGCATAGAATTTTATTATAATTAGAAAGTATTTATCTTATATATGTTCTACTCTAGAAAAGAATAAACTGCAACAAAGAAAATGAAAGAGCACATTAAAAATAGATTATATTTGCATGATAAACTAGCATATTACCTTTTAAAATATATAGTTGAGTCTCTCTAACCCTGCTATATCCATGCCTCTCCAGTCTTTGTGAAACTAGACCCTGGGTGGGTAGGTGGGAGGGGACACTACTGGTACCCCGGAACAGAATTTAGAGTTGTAAGACTAAGAGGAAATTTGAAAGTGATCTGATTTTGCCCCACATACAACAATTTGATGCATAAATCCCCTTTAGAATGTATCTATTATCTATTAAGTGGTCTTTCTTATTCTGAATACCATGGATCAAAAAAAAAAAAAAAAAAGGAAAAAGGAATAACAAATAATATTCATTTACTTCAAAGAATTCCTGAGCAGCTACTGAGTACTAAGCACTGGGTAGTTTTTGCCTAGTTTGTGAATAAGCATATATTCTACACTCATATGCCCTTGAAACCAGTCTCCAAAAAGGCACGTTAGAGCTGTGTGATCTGTGAGGGTCATTAGAACACACACACATGCCTTAGCCTTTTCTTGGTGTTTCTGTGTATCACAAATGGGTAATTTTAGTCTGGACGTGAAGTGTTTCCCACCTGAGTTTGATCTCTGTAGAATGCATGCACCCAATGATGCCTTTTGGGGAGCAATGATGTGCAGCTAACGTGGGGTTTCTGGATGTCCTTGCAGCCGCAGTACACGAACCTGGGGCTCCTGAACAGCATGGACCAGCAGATTCAGAACGGCTCCTCGTCCACCAGCCCCTACAACACAGACCACGCGCAGAACAGCGTCACGGCGCCCTCGCCCTATGCGCAGCCCAGCTCCACCTTCGACGCCCTCTCGCCGTCGCCCGCCATCCCCTCCAACACCGACTACCCGGGCCCGCACAGCTTCGACGTGTCCTTCCAGCAGTCGAGCACCGCCAAGTCAGCCACCTGGACGGTGAGAGCACTGGGCGCATAGGCCCGTAAGCCTAACCCCCCAGGACGAGGATCGCCAGCATCATCTCCCGGGGATGTCTCACCCTTCCGAGCTTAGGGATGCCACATGCAATGGTGGAAAAATTGTCTTTGAATATTTAACACTGAACCTGAGACAGACAGAGAGAGGGGGAGAGAGAGCGAGAGAGCAAGAGTGAGCGAGAACCAGCCAGTGGGAAAAGTCCTGATATGGGGAGCAGTCGCCTGAGATGTAGTCAGCTCCTAGCAGTTCAACCAGTGTGTTCCTGCCTGCTTCACACGGTTGTGAGGTCCTTTGTGTGACCATTTTTGGGAAAATATAAAACATTATGTCAGAGAGAAGTATCATAATCATAGGACCCATGTTTACAGTCTCCAGAATGTGGGATATTTACCAGTCTCATTATTGTGAAGAAGTAAATATCACGTTAAGGTGTGATTAAAAAAAAAAATGAATAAAATAAGAAATACAATGTGATACAAAAAATTAGAAAATCTCATCTATTACGAAAGAGCTAATATGTTTATATATGTAGGTTCTATGACATAAATAATAATTTATTGGTATGTACATATTTATTAAATTTAGAAACATCTTTTACCAAAAAGAAGCCTCCAAAACTACATATCAGGGCCCTGAATTAGTCCAAAGAATTTGAAAAAAAAAAAAAATTATATATATATATCTTTCCTTATATAACTTTTCTAAGACAGTATGGAAAGTTTTTTTAAAAATTAAAAGGGTAAAAGAATGTTGATTCTATTTCAAAGTTTATTTTGTAATGCATTATAGCATGAGTCAAGTTTAGCTGTAAGGGGGCCCCACAAAGTTGGTTTTAACTGGTCGATCAAAGAATGCCTAAGACCGAAGTGGCATGCGTGTTTGTCAAACAATTTAATGTTTGCGTGGGTTACAGAAATGCTTCCAAATATCATCATCCTGTTGAAAAGTAGCTTTAGAATTGTTTTAACAGTTTTTTCCCTCTTAGGCAAATAGGTTTCTTTGGAAAGCATTGCTATTTTAATGTTCTATATGATATCTAGTTCACTATAAACTTTAATCCAGTTGTACAGAGTTTATAAAATAATCTGCATATATAACTCTTACTATGTTCCAACATAACTTTACATCGGTTCCCTCATTTTGACCTTACTTCTTTGTGAAGTAGTTAGGACAAGTTTTAAAACTCCTATTTTGCTAGTGAGGAATGCTGCAGAACGTGGAGGTTAAGTGACATCCCTAAAGTGACAAAGGCTTTCATGTAGCTGGGACTATTTCTGATTTCTGCCTTTCCCCGCTGAATGACTGTGTCCTTTCTTTCTCATTTCACCATTTCACATCAGGATGTCTCACAATTATCTAAAAATTAATTTTATTTTTAGTGCTTTCCTTTCATGGTTTGAGAAGTGGTTCTGTCATGGTTCATATGTCAACCATAAAGTATAAGTATTAGCTTAAAACTTGATCTCTCTTCTCCATGTGTTACTTACCAATTGTGTCATAATTTCTAGTCTCTTTTATATTTATGATCCTGGAGAGGGATACTGCAGGTGAGTAAATTTAGAGTTTATAGGCTTTAAATAGTTGGTTGATTGATCTATGTAATATTCTGCTAAAGAACGACTAGGATAGCTATTTTATAAATGGAGTGTCTTAGGATAGTGGTCACCAATTGGACATCTACAATCACTGATTTTCAGGACTAAGATAGTTGTTTAGTGTACTCAGTCAGGTCCCCACTATATTATAAGTGGGCATGTCTACAGGGATGATGGGCATACTGGGGTCACTAAATGGTTAATCACTTCTCCAAAATTAAGAACCGTGGAGATGAAACTTGATGTATGTACATCGAATCTGTCTTCCTCCCTTCTCCCTCCCTTACCACCTCCTCATACAGAAATCTTCAGGTCGGTTTTAGATTTAGCACAATCCTAAACTATCCTCACTCAAAGCCTCTCTCTCAGAGAAGTGAATTGTCACACACAAAAAATGTTGTGGATCTGTGCCTAAATGGTAGGTTTAAAAAAAAATATATATATATTTTTGTGAAGTACATTTGTAAAATTTTCTAACATGAGACAGCAGAAATATCAGTACCCTGAAAAAAGGGGTAGGCACTATGGTGATAGATAAAAAATCACTGGTTGAGAGCCAGAAAACCACCTGGATTCTGGTTTTGATCACCGATGTGACCTTAGCCAAGTCACTTCATCTTTCTGGAATTCAGTCTATACCAAGGATGAGGATGAGGATGGTGAAACCAACTCTGTTTGTTAAGGTGAGATGATAGTATTACAAATCCACATACAAAGTTTTTAGAAGTTTTGTCTGCCATTCATGAGTGACCTTGGTTAAATGGTTTTGCTTCTCTTAGATTTCTGTTCAGTTATTTACAATTTACCCTGTAGATTTTACAGAATAAGGATCCTGCTAGTACATCACATGGCCTTTTTATTGCTATTAAATTTCTTTCTTGTTCACAACCAGGCTTATTTCAGGCCCAGTTGCATTTCTTCTAAATCTAGGGCACTTGAACCCTTACCTGAGTAGCTGCTGAGATCACCTAAAAAGATGTAAGTTCTTAGTCATGGACACTTCTCCCTGTACATAGCAGCATCTAATTCTTTGAACCAAATTGTATATCCTCACATTTATACATAGACTTCACATTTTTAAAGTATTTTCTCATACATTTATCTTAGTTGAGCCTCATAATCAAGACTGTTATGCCCAGTTTTATAAATGAGAAAACTCCAAAAAGTAAAGGTCACATGGCTACTAACCAGCTAAGGAGGGAGAGGAACCCAGACCCCCCTCACACCCATTTCAAGTCTCTCTACCATCCTGTCTGTCCTCTTGATTGATTGATAGAAGGCAGAAGTTTACAGGTGCAGGCTGGCACTGTATTCTGAAGCTGGCCTCTGAAGCCCAGATGGTGGAGAATATTTTTTGTGCCACATTTCACAATGCCTATTTCTTAGGTATCTGTGATTTTTAGAGCAATTTTTCAAAATAAAACACATTTTAGAACTGCCCATAAACTGGCAGCAGCAGAAGTAGCTGTCATTAGCGAGAGGCTATGGTTATCGCCCAGTCTTCTGGTAATTCTTTAATAAAAATCTTTTCAGTACCATTTTATCACTTGTCATCCTTTCATGTTGAGTTTTTCCCTTTTAATTTTTCTGGTTTCACTCTCAGAATTACTGTCAAAATATAACTAATACATTTAAAGTCTATATGTATTTTTTTCCTTTGCTTTTCTATGTTTTAAATAATGTGATTCTGTTTCCAGTTCTATAAAAATATGGCATTTATTTTAAACTTATTCCAACGAAATAAAGTGAAATGTGATAACATTTTTCCGTGTTATCCATTTCACACACACACATCCCCAAACACCTAACTTAGGATTTAGTTTCAGACTTTCTTATTTCCAAAATTTAATTGACACTAGTTATAGAGGGCTACTGTTTAATATAATGCAGTGCTGGGCTAGTATTGTATCTGGGAACTATTAGCTAGTTGAAAGAATGGTAGGTTGGAGATGGCAAGAAACAAGTGCAGATTTTAAATCTGAAACTTACTAGCAGCAGTATGGGACTTTCCCCCCAAATTCAAGCACTCTAAGCTTTATTTTCCTCACCTACAAATAAGGATGTTAATACTTTCCTTACTGTGAGAATTATTTTGTGCAAACACACCTATTAGTGCCTGGCTAGTCATAGGCACACAAGTGTTTATTGAGTCTGAATTTGGATCCCTTTATTTCATGCATTTATTATTATAATTTTGTTGAGGGTTCAATTATACAATAGGTAATAATTTGAGAGAATGAAAAGTAAAATGTCTACTTTTTTTTCCTTAATGCTTTTGTGCTATTAATATGCATAGTCCAGTCCCAAGGGACTGTGATACTATCCACTATCCAAATTTATGAATAGATGACATAGTATGATAACAGGCTCTCCTGAATGCAGACTTTTGCAGCTGGCTGGCTGTATTTCTAAGCCTACCCAAGCAGATGCAGGCTCTCCTTGTCAGCACAAGGAAGAGCTCTTTGCAGATTTAAGGACCTGTTGACCTTTGGCATTTTTTCCTCATTTTTATCTGCCACTTCATTTGTGGGGATGCCTTTTTGTATTCCCTGTGTTAAATAAAGGATAAAAGTGGGCCTCACCTATTGAAGAGTCTGCATATTAATTTACAGTGACAAAGTACTAGAAGCAACCTAAACTTCCTCACCAGTGGGAAACTAGATCAATAAATTGTGGCATACCCATAAAACACAATACTATATGGCCATTAGAAAGAATCACATGTACTATATAGAATGTTGTGGGAGTTGCTAGCAAGGAAAAGATAAGCTTTCTGTGGCACCTACTTGAGAATTGAAGTACTGGTAAGGACCACCACTTCTGGGGTCAGAGTGTTTGTGCTGGACTCTAGTGATGAGGCCTCTTGGTGAATACAGCACAGTCTGCCTTGGTAATTGGCCTCATGCACACTTGCCACTTTGAGAGCTATTTTTTCAGACCCGTGACACACAGTACTCCCTGTGTGCCTACACCATGAAAAGCCTCAGGTTAGGGTTTTTGTTGATTTTGTTTCTTCGTTTTATTGTGCTCAGATTGAGGTACTTTCCCTGCCTTTGGGACATAGGATCACCTTTTGCTATTGTGTCTTTCTCCTATCATAGACTTCAAGGTCATGTAGGGCAGGCACCCTGACTTAGTGCCCAGCACAATGTCCAGCATATGATAGGCCCTTAATAAATATAAAGAAACTTTGTTTTTCTCCTCATGGCTAAAGGAAACAATTGTCGTTCCAAGCATTATCCCTCAATTCTGACTCTGATTGTTACCTGTCCATGAATTTGGTCCCTTTGTTCTCTACCCGTGGTTTTTAGAGAGCATTCTTCCTTTGCCTTTCCTAATCATGCCAGCCTCGTGTCATGTTTAGAACTTTGAAGAATCTGACTGTAGCAAGTGGAGAGATTAGGAAGGTGGCGTTTGAAAGGGGAACAGCCAGTTCCCGGGAGAGTCCATTGATTGCAGCATATTGGTCTCAGTCTCTCAAGCTCACTCTCCTTGGCTTCGCGAGGAGACTCAGAGGCGTGCCTGTGGCCCACCCTCCCTGTCATCAGGTTACCTGTAATATAAGACCTTCAGAAAAAGGCTGCCAGCTCTGCAAAAATCTAATGCAAGCTGCCAGCTCATTGCATGGCCCTCTGGAATTTAGAGACTCTTAACCCTAACTCATCAAAGGACATGATGTACAGACAAACTTTTCAGTGGTGCATATGATTTATCAGCTTTCTTTCACAAAGGAAACACTTCTCCCCTCAAAGTGTGAGCTTTGCTTGGGGCTTGATCTTGTCTTACCTTTGAATGGCTGTTAGATTTCACTGGTGAGGGACAGTCAGTAGCTTGGGTCAATGATAAATTTGTTCATCATAACGAGGTCATTTTCACTTCTTTCTATAGTTATTTTGTAAATTACCCAAGATATGTATAGGGTTGCCTTTTTGTGCCCCTCCGATGATGAAGGAAATAATTTATCCAAGATATTTCTTAGTTCAGAGAATATGAGGATGAATGTCCTAAGTGCTCGGAGATTCTTGGTGATGGTTCACATAACTTACTTAACTCTAGGTTTTAAATTTAAAACCAAATGTTAAGGCACGCTGCAGAAGTATTCCCTAGTCCAGAGCAGAATAACTTAATGAGCGTGCTTACCCAAATTTGTTTAGACTGACTTTAGGTTAATGTATGTGTGATAAGCCAGTTTCACCTAATCTAATGTTTGTCACCCTCCCACACTGTTCTGAATAATTTGTTGACTACACTATGTAGTTTCTATTTAGAAGAAAATACTTTGATATTTATTCCATATGAATATTATAAGAACTACTGATTAAAAAGAAAGAGTTAAATTTTAAATAGTTTATATTTCTATTTCTACTACAAAAAGAATAACAGCACAACAAAAAAAACCACTTTTTTTCTCTTTTTCTTTCTCCCTCTCCTCCTGTTACCCCATCCCTTTTTCCCCTCCTTCCTTTTCCTCCTCCTTCATTTATGTTATCATTAGTGGTCAATTTAGTTTTGTAGGTATCACCAGCCGCTTGGTACCTTGTTTTCTACTGTAGCTTCACTTCCCTGAGATGTTGAATTAACGTGAAGAAGATCACAGTATAAGTCAATCACCATGGAGATTTCCATCAAGAACAGGAATCAGGTCATCAGGCCCTTTGTTTTTAACAAATCACTTTAACTAATAATGATCTTCCTCAGAGGTAGCAAACTCAGATGTCAGTGGGACTAGGTAGGTGGCATAATTGAGCCAAATGATGAGAACGGGGGCTGTGGCAGGATGAGCTGTCTACAAGGGCATCTGTGTAACAATCCCAGCCTGTTGTCATGGGGGAAAGTAGGCCTAGCATTAAAAGATTTAATTTCTAAAGAGCAGCTAGAAACCTGGATTTGCATGTAGTATCTCCATGTCTGATGGCAATAATTCAAAATAAAAGATAGTAATAATTCAAAAAAAAAAAAAGTGTGAAACACTACAGGCCAAACAAAACAGTATGCAGGCTAAATGCCATCCTATGCAATTTGTTAATTGTACTTGGGATGGTTTCTTAAAATTTCAATACTGGAAGCTAGGGCAAGCTTCTATGGCAAAGGTTACTAGTAGGTATATTTCATTCAGAAATAATAATTCTCTATTCCTTTCAAAAGTCATGTAGATTAGTCTCTTGCAACATTTAACTAAGCAATACGTTATCAGAGTATTTTTTTCTCAATTTGTTTTCTTACAGTTAATGACCTTTCTACCTTATCATTCCTATAAAATTTTATTTTGTAAAAATATATAATGATATGCAGTAATGGATACTTGGCATAAAGGTTTTATTGTTTGTTTCTGTTCTTCAGAGAATTGACGTAACTCAACTCTAACATTGGCCAAAGCTGAAATTAGAAAAGGGCAATGAGATTTAAATGGCTTCAAATCAATTTTCTCAGCTCACTAACTGATGGCTTATTTTTAATTGGCACATAGAGAGTGTGCTGGAACAAAAATCAACTGAAAATTGATGTATAAACAGAGAATAATGTCATAAGAATTTTTTAATGACTCAAGAAAACTATAATATATCATTAAGCTCAACAGAGATCCCTTGAAATGAATGCAAACTTAGAATCAGCCCTAAATGATGGTGCCATTTATTGTGGGATTCTTCCTCTTAGTGCTTTCCCATATATGACCTTTGTACCTTCTCTTGTTTGTATCCCCTCCACCCCACAAATTATCTATTTCCATAGTGTGCCCAAGTCCATACAGTAGTTCCCACTCTTTGGTGAAGGGCAGGTGTATGTTTCTCATGAAAGGTATTTAGCAATCAGCTGACATGTCACGAGTAAAAGCAACTGCATATAAAATAAAGCCTCATAAGTTTATATCTGCAGCAATTAGTACATCTATTTAGGTCACTGTGACTGAAAGGAGACTTGAGATTATGTAGCGATTCTGCCCAACACCTTCCAGTCCTTACAGATTAAAGAGTTTATTGTAAAATAGAAAGGTAAATGTTAGACTCTTTGAAATCCTGCAGATGTTTTGTAGACATGGGATGGTTTTTAAAACAAGGGGTCCTGTAATTAGGCGTACAGAAGCCTAAAGATAGTGGTCTTAGTAGATGTCTCTTGTGGTTTTTTTTAATAATGATCATGACCCTATCATCAGGTTCCCCCCAGCCAAAATTTATTTATCTATTTATATTTTTGGTTCTTCTCTGGTACAGGGATCTGCACCCTTGACCTTGGTGCCAGCTGAAATTTAAGAGAAAATTTGATAGAGACTCTACATCTAATTTATCGTGAGGTAAATTAGGGCAGGATTCTCACTTTACAAAGAGAATGAGCCTTCTCATTTTAGTTGCAATCTAATAATGAAGATTCATGTGAAAAAACATTACAACTTGCCACCTTATTCTTGTGGAAGGTCTGAAAATGGGGAACTTAATTTCTAATAGTTTTACACAGAGTTAATACTGAATTTTCAAGTTCATCAATCAGACAGTAGCTCCTTCCTACGTTGCTTTCAAAGCTTTTATTTTTGTTTTGCTTTTTATGCTATTCAACAGTATCATCTGTACTAAATCTTGCAAAAAAATATAAAGGATAACTTAAGGATACTATTTTAAAAGGCTTTTCTTTTTCTTTGTGTAGTTTCCAAATTGTTAAATAAGAATGATTATTTAATTCAAGGGTTGTCATTTGAATTTGAGAAGTCATTTGACAGACTCCTGAAATGTGACTTGTTAAAGAACACAGGACTCAGAAGGACAACTTTGGGGTACTAACAAGCTATATGAACTGGGAAAGGTCATTTTGTCTTTGTCCTATTAAATGGGTATTATAATACTTGGCAGGATTGTTATGAGGTTTAATTAAAGTTTATGAAGTGCTTTGGGAGCCTGAGAGATGAAGCTCTAAAAACATAATATGTCATTACCTTGTCCTGGATTTTTGTTTTTAGGTTTACCTGCTTGAATACTGCATCATATCTGTGCTTACAATTCAAACAGTTTCCTGAGGCTTCCATTTATACAAAAACATGAAATGAGTCAAGGGGGTCCCTCGACATAAATACAGGATGAGAAAATATATATGTAAAAGAGTTTCTTCTTAAAACATGTTTAATTGGATCCTATGTCAGTTAATCAGTTACTTTTTTTTTTTAAAGCATCTCTGTTTTATTGATAACATTTCAGTAGAACCAATAAAAATTTTAAAATATTCTCATTTTTACTAGTTCATTCTTTTTCTTAAAATTCAAAAATAAATATGCATATTCATATCCATATAACTTTGTTACTCTAGTTGAATAACAATGGGATTAATTTATAATAATTATAATTGAATAGTTTGGGCTAGAAACTAGAAACTTCTTCCTTCTATTTACTTACTCCCTTACTTTTTCCTTCTACCCTGTGCATTAATTTAAGATTTTCATATTTCTGAATATTGACCCCTGGATTTAATATAAATTGCCTCTATTCCCTCTTTTTTCCCCTCCCCTATTTTGTGTTCTTGAAAAAACAAATGACATTTTCCCAAAAGAACAACATTGTAATTATGGATTACATTTCTGACCAAGAAATTGTCATCAAGTAAGTCATAGATATGATTAATTGTAGGTCATAAAAGTAAAGCTATTCCTACTGTAAGCCACTGTAATCATTTAAAATAACAAAATAACTCTCATAGTCTTGTAAAATTTGCTTAAATATCTTGCATGCCTTGACATATTTGTATTAAGTTTACATATAAAATTTTGTTATTTTTAAAATCTTGGATTATCTAAAGCTGATTGCTGTTATAACAAACATTGTGATTAACATTTCGACATGCTAGAATTTTGATGCATTTAATGTGGAATAATTTGAGAAGCCTATGTTTCTCAAAAGTTTGTGTCTGGAAATTAGAAAGGATACTTACATAGTGTATTTCTGTTGCTGGGAATGATACTAAAAAAAAATTCTGTAGTGTAGACCCCTTTTTTATTTTAAGAAATTGAATCAGTTTTGAAGATGTTACTAAGGGTTTTGCTTACAGGAAAAAATTATATCTTATTGAATGTGAAAATATAGTTTCTGTGTATGTTTACTATCTCTGCCTGACACCCCACAGCTGAACAATCTTGAGAAGATAAAAAGCCCCCAAAGGCAGAGGGGTTTGGAGTCCTGGGGAGACTTCTAGTCCTTTGCCTTGGTGCTAGAAGAGGAATCTAGGGATACAATCTGTACTTTAGACCCATGGCTTGTCTTTAAACACCATCTTTCAAGTTTCTCACCTAGACTTAACTCTTCCAACCTTTCTATACAAAACCATGGGATAAGTTGATAAGGCCTTTGGGAGATGGTGGATAGTTGATTATTAGATAAAGCAGATTGGCCAACAGGTAAAATAGAAAGTATTTTCATAATAAAAATTTGGAATAACTTTTTCTATACTTCCACAGTTAGAGTGGATGCTTAGAAAATGTATCCTTATTGTGATGATTAATGATCTTTTCTTGAACTAACCCACATAGGAAGGTAACCTCTTTCTCCTTTGCTTATTCTCATTTCCAGACTGTACTGAAGTTATACAGGTATAAATAAATACACACCATTTTAAAATGCTTTAGTCTGACTGTATTCCCTTTGTGTTTAAGAAGATACTTGGCAAATAACTATTTTTAATATTGCCCAAATCAGTCTTTTAAAAATGGAATTGTCAACTTCTAAGAGTTACCACAAGATAATTTATTCTTTAGATTTCTGTTTTTCTTTCATAGTACTCACTGGTAATGGATTATATTTTACTCTGTCTTTAAAGACCACAGCCTACAGTTTCGTATGTAAATGTAACAAAAGCATATTTTGCAGATTTTTTATATTTTGTCTGAGTATCATCATATAATTTAAGAAACATTAACTCATCCTTGCACCTTTCAGTATGAAATCTATATAGCAAGTGATGTACTTGGGGAAACTGAGGTCTAGAGAAAGGAAGATGACTCATTCAGCAGCACAACTAGAAGAAATGTCTTCCCCTCTAGTTTTCTACTTAAATGATTAAATATGTAGCCATTGGTATAAGTTTCTACAGTGTATTTGTTTTTTAGAATTACTTCTTACCTTGCACACTACAGTTTTCGGTTAAAATGCTTCACTTTGCATGAGTATGGTAGACATTGGCGTTAATAGGTATATGAAAGTGTGCCAGGAACAGTCTTCAAGTTTTTATAGACTCTTCTCACACCCCCCACCCAAATGTAATTATCATCTTAGATACTTTGGGATTAGGACTGGGAAGGAGGAGAGGATAATCAGAGGGAAGCAGGGCAGAGAGAGGAAGTGAAATGGTTTGTTAGAAACTAGGAATTGGAGCCTTTTACAAAGTATAATGTGCACACTTTAAATTTGTTAGTTGGATGTTAACTAAGATACTTTTGTAGCTCTGACGGTATACTTTTATGGATATAGGCTTCTAATTTAAGGAAGAAACCCAAACCAATTTAAATAAAATGTTTAAGTCCAATCTAAAATTTCTACTTCTTGATTACTGCTTTCTATAATCTACTGGGTATTTTTGCTTCAAAATATGAGAACATGTCTTTTATTTTGTTTGTTTTCCTTCATAGGAGAGTTGACTGAGCTATTTCAGGAAAGAGGAGGAAAGGAACTTTTGCCTAGCAAGCTTTGTTTCTTTTTAAGAATGGTGCATTTTCTTCAAAATATACCCAATATTGTAGGGGGTCTTAGTCAGTGAATAAATATGTAATTCTATATAGTTCCCTAAAATGCTTTGAAATTACTGGTAAAGAAGGTCTCAGCAAATATCTGCCTATATTTTAGTGAAAAAAGATAAACAATAAAATTTTAAGACCCTTTCTCCATGTGTAGTAATACTAGTTTTATTTTGATAGCTAGTGTCATAATGTAATTACAGCAGTATTTTCATGTAGAAGCGTTTTTATTTTTACTTATATGATCTTTCTACCTGTTAGAAGTAGTCTTTTATTATAATTACTTTTGAATCTAGATTTTCCTGTGCACTAACTCAGAACACAATCTGATTTCACTGAGCTTAGATTTGATGTCTTAGTTCATACTACTTGTCTTTCAGGGTCCTAGTGACTAAAGCAATATCTACCTCTTAGAGAGCCAGTAAGTACCCAAATGTAGAAAGAAGTGACCAGAGCTACTGTGTCATCTTTTGTCACTGGTCTCTGTAGAGGGTTATTTGTGCTTACCACATGGAGGATACTTCAGAAGAAAGTAAGTTAGAAAGGGGAGAATTAGAATGGAGAGATTTTGCTTGGGTACTGTCCACCCTGTTATATGAATAGTAAGAGAAGTTATATCCTTCTAAGGCTTGCTTACAAGCATTCCTAAGCTAACAGATTTTCTTTTTTTAAGTGGCTTGAAAATTTGTTTTCAAGTTGTCACTTGGGCATATGGTTGCGGGGCATAGATTAGCTCCTAATTTATTACTTTCTTAATTTGTTTGGAATTGGAATTTAGACTTCTGAAACAGAAAATGCAATATTTTGTATGATCTTTTATCTGTAAATTCCTGATTTGTAATGAAAATGTTCCCTCAGCCTGCTAAATTACAATAACATATAAAGCATATAATTCTGTAAAATATAGGAGATACTTACAGTTGCCATTTTTTAAAATCTTGTAAGACTGAAGGTTACAAATATTGTATCCAGGATATCCTTGCCTCTTCTTGAAAGCAAAGACTATGGCTCTTTTACTAAAGGACAAACAAAAGTGCCTAAGGAGACAAGGTGATATAGGGGAAAGAAATCAGCTTTGTGGTCAGGTAGACCTGGGGTTGAACCCCAGCCCTCTTGATCTATGTGGCCTTGGGCAAGACACTGTCTCTAGGGTAACTTCCTCATCCCTAAAATGGGGATAATACTCCTTTAGGTAGCAGTGTTATTGGTAGGGTTTGATATAATGAATAAAAGTACCAAACATAGCATCTGGTAAATGGTGATTTTTATTAGGATAGATAATAGATTTACGGTTAGAATTTAGACTAAACCTGCCTTATTCACAGATTTGTTGGGAACTGTAGCAGGGAATCCACTCCATAGAATAGCTCTACCTTCTGGTACCTACCTTTCTGCTATATGGACAATATTTTAGAACAGTATTTTAAAACTTTTACACCAATTAGGAGCAGAGGAAAATGAATGTCTACATTGAGCATCCTAAGAGTATAATCTGAAGTGGTCCACGGAAGACATAAAATTTTTTTGTAGAGCATTTAAATTTTGTATTTTTTTTTTCTTTTTGTCTTTTTTCGTGTCCGGCAACGGATCGCAACCCTCAGTGTCGCACCCGTACCGGACCGGGACCGGCAACGGGATCGCAACCCTCGGTGCTGCGCCCACACCTCGCTCAGCCAGTGAGCGGGAACCGGTCTGTATGTGGGATCCGAACCCTCGGTGGGAGCACTGCCGTGCTCCCAAGCGGCGCACTGTAGCAGTGCGCCACCGGGCCGGCCCTAAATTTTGCATTTTAACATAAATATATATTTAAATATAAATATAAATGCCCTCATTTAAAAGAAGTCTTTAGAGTTGAAGTTCCAGGAAGACGAGTAATATTTATCTTGTGGCTTTGAGTTATACCCATTCACACTGCCGTGTGTACTTCTCATGTACAAGTACCTTCAACAATTGTTTAAGAAGCACAATTTGGGGATATATTAAAGTGCCATGGGTGAGAGCACTGGGGAATATTTGTTTTTACTGCCTCAAGCCAAAAAAGGACTGGGACCCATGCTGTGGAATGGGGATGAAAAGTTGTGCAGAGTTCCTTCTTTATTGCCAGCTTTCCTGAAACTAGCTACATTCTAGACTTACGTGGATGGCCCCAAAAGGCACAATGACTACATAAAAGAGAGAGTCACAAGGGAGGCTGATTCCAGCTCCTAGTGATGAATGTCAGGGTTCTCTGTGGGTGGAAAGTACTGTCTCTTCCTCTGGGGGTGGTGAGCTCTCAGTCTCTGGAGAGTGTGAAACGAGAGCTGAGACCCTTGACTCAAGTTTTAGGTGAGAGGTCGAATTAAGTAGGCTCTGAAGTTCCCTTTGAGTTGAAATTTGGTGCCAGAGAGAGGAGGACAGCGATTGGCCTACTCTGTGCCAGATAGCTGATTAAGTGGGGAAGAAGGGAGACTTTCCAGAGAGGCAGTGGAAGCAGCCTAAGCAAAAACACAGAGGCAAGCCCACTACGCTTTTCCGGAGACAGTGACTCTACCGTTCTGCCTGAAGCTGTGGTTTTGTATAGGGAACTGCATGAAGTAAGGCTCAGAGGGAGGATGGGGCCATCCTAGGTAGGTTAAAGTGCTCGGACTATATCCCACGGACAGTGTGCTGACACTGAGTACTTTTAGAGCACAGGAATTATCCTGCTCAGGTCTGTATATAAAGCAGATCAGTCCAATGGTGTATGGAGGTTGGTTGGAGGGGTACTGGAGTAAAGGAGAGCAGTTTGGAAAATGCTTCAGCAGAGCAGACACACCAGAGCAGGTGTGAACACTCACTGATAGGGCTCACTGCATGTGGGAAGGACAGAGGTGAGAGAGGGCAAGAGTCAGCTGCTGAAGTCACAGCTTTTAGGGGCTAGATGGAGAGCCAGGGAAGGAGCTAAAGCGGTCAGCTGTCTCACTAGGGCAGATTTGTTTGTAAAGGGTCAGCTGCTATTCTTTAGCGGGGAGGGACATTGACAAGTCACTTAACCATCCTGGTCCCAAAGTTCTCTCATCTCAAAATGAAGGTAATGATGCCTGTCCAGGGTTGCTGAGGATCAGATGAGCTAGTGAGGTGAAAGTGGCTTGTCAGCTAGGAAGTCTGTCCTCACGCAAGCTGTTACTGTTGCCTTGGGATAGAGGCAGAAGATAAGCCTTGTAACTTCCCGCCTTGAGAAATGAACATTTGCATCCTTCCACCTGGTATCCAAGATGAAGGTCCTGGCTGAATGAGATGATTTTTATCCAGCCTATTGCATTCAAAACTTCCTACCATGTTCTCTCAGTCCTGGTAATAAAAGCTGAAAGCCTACAAGCTCCCAAACACATAATCCTTCTGCCTCTACTGTCTCCCTGAGGAGAAACCTAAGTAGCCTGGAGAACAGAATTCAGACTTTTCTCTTAGACTCATCAAAATGGCTTGCTGTAGAAGGGAAGAGTCTTTGTGTAGGACTGTTCTGGGTGTGCTGTGGATGCTGTTAAACTGTCTGCTTCCTTATGGAGACAGCTGTTTCCTCATTAGGGTGTCTGTGTCACATGAACAGCCTCGCCACTTTCCTCATAGTTCTTGATCACAGACACATTAACATCTGTGCCTAGGTCACAAGCCATACGTACTAGGGACTGATTTCCCTCTTGTAACACCAGTGGAGGGAGAGGCCTTTGTCAGAATTCTCACGACTGAATCACTGCCATGAGCTAATGTCTCCAGCTTTATGAGTCAGTGCTGGCCCAGGCATCGGTTTTGTAGGTTAAAAAAAAAAAAAATGACGCGGGTTAGATTCCCCTGTCGTCATTAGCTTGTGCAGGAGGAAAGGAAACTGAGCTATCGTCACACGGTGGCGTTTTAGAAATCATGTGTTTGGTTCCTCGCCTCTGTAAGGATACAGAATGAGTGGAAGAGTTTCTTTAAGAGTTAAAAAATAATAGTAAAACCCCTGTGATTTTTGTATGTTTTGTTTTGCTGCAGGCAAAGTAAGTGAAATGATGTGTTTAGGAGATGTAATAGGCAAGATGTAGCTTGCAGGAGAACATCTGTAACCAACCCATTCTGCATGAGATAGGGCCAAGACTTGTTTGTGTTTTAGTGCCTGTTCAAACATGTCTAATTTCAAAAAGATTTATAAAGTTTTGGAGGATTCCCCTTAAAATGTTATTTCTTCATATAAAAGGCATATGTATTGACAGTCTGGTGGTTAGAATATATACCCCAACAGAGTTTGAGCAGTGCCAGTATTGACGTAAGGGGTATAAAAATGGTTATCAATAAATAGTGGATATAAAAATATTAGGAATATTAGGAATAGTTCATGAATCTACCTATTAATCCAGCAGTAAGCAGAAATAAATTGTGCTTTCCAAGTTTTTAAATGTTCACGGTAGAGATTTTGGTCGAAGAATAATAAGAGAAGTGCTTAGATGTTTGCTCCCAAATATTCAAAGGTGTTACTCAAAACTTGATTGAAAAGAAAATAACAGAATAGGGGGCAAAAGTCAGTGAGGAGAAATAAGCTTAAACAATGTCAATATCAGTTAAGCAACAGGAGTTTAAAATTCTTTCTGCTTCCTTGGTCCTTTTAAGACATAATAGGAAATATTGATGAGAAAGATAGTGAGAAGCCTTCTTTGCTTTTTTGGTTTGTTTGTTTTGATAGACATTACTCATGTATCTTCTTAAATCTATGTGCCTTAAAAAGAGTGATTTTTTGGATGGGAGGGCAGGGATGCACTTCTCAACACACCTTTTGGGAAGAAGGTTGGAGGGGGGTGTGCGCTGGGATTTGTAACATATATTCAGAGTTCACAAGAAAGCCTGCTCTTCGCCGCTGCTCCTGCAGCCCCTCCTCTCGTCCCCCTCACCCCACCGTCTTCTGGCTTCCTGTTTGCTGCTTTCAAGAAGGACGTGAGTTACGTGGAGAAAAGTTGCAGCAAAGGAAGGAAGAGAAGGAAAGGGATTGGTGAGAAAAAATATTAAGGACACCTTAAAAAGTTTAATGGTTCTTTTTAGTGAAATGAATCTTTTGAGCTTCCATAAGAGAAGTTAATATAATTAAACTTCCTAGTTCATAAAACCAAACCTCTTCATACTGACTGAGGCAACTGTAAGTGCTGAATGCAGCAAGGACAAGTGTTGTCCTCTGACTTAGGAAATGTAGAAGCAGCATTTTGTCTCAGATGAATCTGGATTGGTTATATTTGATCAGCTTCTTGGAAAAAGCATTAGTTCACATCCAGAAATTTAATTTCTTTTTTGTTCTTATATACTTTGAAAATGGTTTTAGGGAGATTGAAATGCTAACAATGGGTCTCTCTAGGAAGTGAGACTGTGCATATTTTTCATTTCATTTTTAACTTTTCTTAACATTCCAAGACACGAACAATTTTTATTTGAGGAAAAATTAATAAAATATCATATGAAGGAACTATACCAAAGTCAGAATCTGAGTGAAATATCCCAATAAAAAGATAAAAAGGATTCTTTATCAGTGTCAAGAAATAGCAGCTATGTGTTGAGCCCCATAATTACATGAAAAGGAGTGTTAAAATTTTTGCTTGAAATATTTTAAATTTTATCTTCTTGGAAGCTTCGGTATTACAAGCTACCCAAACTGGTATGACCAAATGGACACTTATTATGACTCTTATAGGATCGTTCCAACTGGTGCCTTGTATGTTGTGTGTCATATGTGTATGTATACATGTCCTGAGATGTCTTTGTTGAAGCTTAGCTGAAGGCCCCATATTATTAGATCTCAATTGCTATAGTTCACTGAACAGCACCTTTAGTTTCAAAGTACATTTTTTGAGCACCAAGAGGTGCACTTTGAAGAAAAACAGATATAACTTCACAGTCGACTAGCTGGGGTGACTAAGCAAATGACCAGACCCCTCTGAGACTCAATTTTCTCCTCTGTCAGGTAGAAATAATCTTCCCTGAAGGTTGTTGAGAGTTCAGTGTGTAAAGCCCATAGTTTAATGCCTGCCACTAAGCAGGTCCCTTGATAAATCATGCTAGTTGTTATTAAAACTAAGCGCTGTAGAGTAATCACATTAATAGATAGATAAATTAGCCCTTCTTCAAAGCACTCACACTCAATCAGGGAAAACTGATAAACTTAGCTGTAATTCAGTGTGACAAGTGCTATAATCCGTCTGGAATGTCCCCCTACTCAACACCACTTTTGTCTGCCATGCAGACTCCCACCCATCCTTTAAAACTCACTGGAAACATTAATTGTGTATGAAGACTACCATTGTGAGCCTCACAGCCACTCTCATCCCCGCCCCAAACACACGCATCTGCATGAACCTACTCAAGTTCAATGTGAACTCAGGTTCAGTGTTCAGTGGCAGTAGCTTTGTCTTTTCATCTCTGTGTCTTAGTGCTGGCACATGTAACTGGTCTCAACAAATATTTGTCAGATAATATTCCTTGTCTGAACGAAGTGTGATGCAGCATGGAAAACAGATTTATCTAGTTTCTCAGAGAACTCAATATTTAAAGTTGGGTCTCAAAAGGTGAGTAGGTTCTTGGAATGAGGGTGGTTGGGAGACAGAGGCAGATACTGGGATCAGGTTGAGTAAAGGCAAGGCAAGGAGATATGAACAAGTTGTGTACGTCTAAGAGTAGGGAACAGTCCGGTGTACCTGGGCCACAGAATGTTTGGAGCAAGGGAAGTAGCAGGAAATGAGGCTGGAGAGAAGTCTGCGGTGCCAGATTGAAAAGGGCTCTGAATAGCATCCTGAGGAATTTGGCTCTAATTTTGCAAGCATTGAGAAAACATGGAAGGGCTTTGAGAGGAGGGATGAGGTAATATTCTGAATATTATGTTGGAGGAAAGTAACTGGCAGCAGTTCAGATGTGGGAAGACTTAAGGCAGGAAGGTGATTGGGAGGATGTTGCAATAATTCAGATAAGAGACGGGGCAAGGGGGATGGAGGTGAGTGTGGGATTGGGGGTGGATTTGCAGTATGTTTTTTAGGGATAGAAACCTACTTCCCGTAATTGGGGTTGTTTTGACTCATATCATTGTAGCATTTTCTGCACGTTTGTTTTAGAGATACTTCTTATCAGGACTATACTAACAAGTTGAATGATACATTCCTTGAGCTTTGGGGGACTTTTTGGTGAGATCTGTTACTTTCTTCACTTAGTATTAGTCTTGGGTATTTATCCTACTGCTTTGTGTATAAGAGGACCCACATGTCAATGCTTGGCCAGAAAAAGGAACACTTTATGTCCTCTTTGGCTCTGCCTTGCATTGGAAATGTTTGGGAGGAAGTTTTATTGATTGAAGAAGGAAGAGATTTGGCCAGAGAGACATTGAGTAGCTTGATGGCTTTGGCCAGGTCCTTCTTCTGCTTTGTGCTTTAGTTTCCTTATTTATGAAAAAACATGTTGGCCTAATTTTTAAGCCCTTCTTTCTGTTTCTTATCCTGTATATAGGAATAAATACTTTTAGCCTGTCACTGGGTGAAAATTATATCTGTAACAGTAACTCAAATGAAATGAAAGCATTTTTCACTTCAGTTTTGGGCCTATTAAAAAGAAATGCATGCTATTAAATAGCAATGCCAATTTACAAAATCAGTAACTAGAAAAATACATTTTTCCTTTGACCCATGGTTGGTTCTCAGTGATGTTCAGTGCGTTGAATTATAAAATTTCTTCATTCTTTTCTACTGAATATTAGGGATCATGAATGTATTACAGAGAATATTAACTGTTAATAAACTACTTATTTTTAATGGTACCCAAAGGAAGATTCAAAATTCTTTAAAGATATTTTATTGCTAAATCTAGCTATAGGAGCTAGACCAAGAGAGAAGACTTTGGAAAACACCTGCCTAGAGACCCAAGAATCTAGAAAGGAGATTCAGGAAATCAAATAAATGTTTCTTCCTGCTTTAGTGCCTGGAACATGCTGTTTCTGAGAAATATACTACAGAGATAGCTCTAATTGACACCAAATATGATATGATTAAGAGCTTTAAGCATTTTTTCTGAAAGCTTGAACTCATGTAAACAAGTTAGAATCCAACTGTCAATTCTTAGAGAATTCACTTTCTGCTTTCCTTCACCTAATTATTTAGCTCAGATATTAGGAGAGGAAATGGAAGGACTGGATAGGAGCACATGTATTATTTTAAAGTTATAACTAGACACGTTTAGAATAGCTTCTTTGAACATTTGTTCATTTCTCTTCTAACTAAATTCAGTGTCAAAGATTTCTATACTGTTGGGACAGGAGGAAATGGAAGGACTGGATAGGAGCACATGTATTATTTTAAAGTTATAACTAGACACGTTGGAATAGCTTCTTTGAACATTTGTTCATTTCTCTTCTAACTAAATTCAGTGTCAAAGATTTCTATACTGTTGGGACAGTTTTCCTGAAATATTCGCCCTTTTAATTCTGTAATTTCCAAACCAAAATTTAACCCTGACTTTTTTTAACCAGGATAAACTATTTTTTTTCTGGAGTAAATTTATATTCATCTTACAAATATATCTCATCTGATATACAATGATTTTCCTTATATAATTTAGGAGTTATCAGTACTGATTAAATGTTAGCTGCACTGTCAACCTTCATTTTTTTGGACTCTGGAAAGAAAGGCCAGTGGCCTATATATAAAACTATATTCAGTTCTGCTGTACGGATCTACTAGAATTGGAATAGGATAGGGGAGGAGACTTTCGTGAGAGTATTAAACCATTGTTTATAGAAAGACAGTTCAAGCATATCTGGATTTCAGATTTTAGATCCAACTAAGAGAATCAGTTTGGTGAATAAAGCTAGACCTTTACAAATTGTAGTTAAGAGGTAGCTTGTAACAGTCTGTCACAGTTCCTGATACAAATAATTGATAATTTGTGGGTTTGAAAAACAAAACCAAACCCATGTACCCTTTACTTTGATTTACTGTGATTCCCGTTTTTACAACAAGGATTAGGAACAAAGTTCATCTGATAATTTTTTTTAAAAAAAACCGGTTCATCTGATAAATTTTTTTTTAAAAACCATATTCTGAAACCATTGGAAATTGGGTATTGGTATTAATTTTATTATAGTGAAAAACTTCCAGTTTAATAACAGGAGTTGAAAATCATCTTTTCTTTTGTAATGGTAAGTTTGTATCATAGAACTCAGTGATACACTTATTAATCTCAAATCTATTCCTTCATTTTCTCGTTTTATACAAGTGTCATTTTTCTTTATGTAGCATGCAGTTTTGTTGTTGCTGCTGTTGTATTATGCGTGCCACTCGAGTGAAAGATAGATGTCGTGAGGTCTCCATTTAGAAATTTATAGTCTCTTGGCAGCAAAGACAAACGAAGGCCTATAATTATAGTAAAAGACAAATTAATATGTGTCATAAGAAAAAATAAAGATAAGTTTCTTTGGGACTTTGAAGGAGGAACAGAGTGTATAGATATTTAGTAAATCTTTTTTGAATACAGGAATGAATGTGTAAAAGGGGGATAAACATCACTTATAAGGTCTGGGCAATTTAACCAGAAAGCAATCACGTGGAATTCTGTAAGCCTTAAAAACCTATATAATTGTCCCATTAAAATACTAAGAAAATGGAAAAACCCCAAATTTCCTGCATCTGCTTCTGCTGAAGGAGATAGGCCCAAAGTACCAACTTGGAGGATCAGCCTGGACTTCGTGGTGACTATGTGGTTGCCCTTCCCAGTGCCAATGCTGCCAGCCCCTCAAATGAAAACCCACAGAGGGGTCAGAGTGTGTTCGGGAACACAGGCTTGTACTCTCTGTGCCAACAGCAAAAATCCTTACAATTTTGATGTGAAAAATAGTTATTTAAATCTGCTTCTTGAGGTTCCTTGGGACCTACCATCTTTCTGTGCCTATCAAATATTTCTACTTGAATTGATTATTTAACCTTATTATTTATTTCCCACCCAATGGATTGACTTAAATATAAATCTATTGCAGAGAATAGACTACTTGGAAAGAAAGTACCCCAACTCTTTTCGAGGGTATTTCTTAAATTACTTTTTAAGTAATGGTTTTATTTATTCATTTATAATATACAGGCCATTTTTATTGCCATGATATCATCTGGAGTGCACACCACCACTCCGAGCTCAGTGCTGTTATCATCATCCTCATGTTGAGGATGAGGACTCAGAAGCTTCCAGGTAAAGTGACAAGCCTGAGTCCCTCAGCTACTGAGTGACTCTGGTTTTCTGGCCAGATGCTCATTTTACAGTTGCACTGTTAGTCTGTTTCCAGTCTGTACTGTTAGAGCCCTCTCCTCCTTCCTAATCGTATTTCTCTATGACAGGAGCACTATAATTAAAAAAGCGGCATTTGGCTGATGAGTAGTAGGTTTTGATTTACAACATATAGGGCTGACATTATAATTTTTGGCCTGGAACTTGGTGTTCCATGAAAGCTATCATGCTCTCATTAGAAGGAAATGAATCTTCAGATGATGTGAGCATTCTTATTTCTTCTCCTCATTAAGTTTTAGTAAATGACTGGCTGATGGAAACATGAAAGTTATCTGAGACTTCTCTGCATCAGGTTTGATGGGTTATCCTATTCTTTGCATAGTCAGCCCCAGGGATAGCAGCTGTTAGAGCCGAAGTCCTGAATCCAAGGCGGTTCCTCAGGGCCAGCTTTCCTCAGTGCTATCTACGGTGCTCAGGCATAATAGCTGTAGCTGGAGATAGCTCACCAGTTCAAACCGCAAGTTACAATAGGGGCATAGCAAGAAAGGGTAAAATAAAATGCTCTTTGCTCCTTCCTTCATTCTCTAATAAAACATGTTTGACCTCTGGCACTACAGTCAATTATGCTTATTCTCCTGTGTATGTTGTTATGGTATCAGGAGTTGGCAACTGATGGCCAACTTCAAAATTTAGATGATGGAGATAAAATTGGTAGTTGTCATTTATTGAGCACCAAGCTAATAACTTCATAAGGCACTTTATATTGTGGTGTTAGATGATGGAGATAAAATTGGTAGTTGTCATTTATTGAGCACCAAGCTAATAACTTCATATTGTGGCACTTTATATTGTGGTAACTGGTTTGCACAACAGTTCTCCAAGGTAGGTGATTGATATTCCCATTTTACAGATGTAGACTTGCTTACCTTTCTAGGCCTAAAGTCGCCTGTGTGTGAATGTAGAGCCAGGCTATAAGTCCAGGGATGAATGACCTTTGAGTAAAGGGTTATTCCTCCTAGTATCCTGACTTTTGCTACTCTCTATTACTGTTTTATAATTCTCATTTTTGCCTGCCCAAATTCAAGCACCTGTAATGAGATAAAGAGAGCAACAGCAAAGGTGGAACTGGATCTTCCTTTATTCCCTAGTTGTAAACAGCAAATAGGATCGGGTTTGCACGGGCCTTCTCTCCTTCCTGGTTCCTTTACTTTGCCCCCACCACCCTGGGGCTGGGAAATAATATCAGCTTCCACTTAGTCTAAGCCCTGTATCACTCTTTAATTAATTTCCTTCTTATTTTCCTGTCCTACCTAAAACAAATTAAGTATGGTGAGGGAAGAAATTGTGATGATAGTGATGCCATCAAGAAGAAAACGAGTTGACTGAGCAGGAGCAAAACATACTTCAGAACAGTATGTAAATAAGTTCATCTCTGATGCAAAAAAGAAACATTGTGCCTTTGGCTTGAAAAGCTCCTTTCCAATTTGTGAGGATGTTTAGGATTATGTAACTGCAGTGTCTTAATAACAAGCCCAACACCTCTTATCCGAAGAATGCAAAATGCTTTGCAAACAGTAGAACTCACAAATTGCCCGTGATAGAGGGGCATTTTTTTAATAGCCTATTTTATAGATGGGAAATCAACTGAAGGAGACCTACCGATCTGTCCACACTGACAAGATAGATCTAAGACTAACCCTAACTCCAACTTCCCGTCTCTTTAGAAGTAGACCACACTGAAAGACTAATCATGTGTCAAGGGTAGCAATTTTCTTTTTTATCTAAGAAGGAAAACACAGAACATTTAAGNATGCAAAATGCTTTGCAAACAGTAGAACTCACAAATTGCCCGTGATAGAGGGGCATTTTTTTTTAATAGCCTGTTTTATAGATGGGAAATCAACTGAAGGAGACCTACCGATGTGTCCACACTGACAAGATAGATCTAGGACTAACCCTAACTCCAACTTCCCGTCTCTTTAGAAGTAGACCACACTGAAAGACTAATCATGTGTCAAGGGTAGCAATTTTCTTTTTTATCTAAGAAGGAAAACACAGAACATTTAAGACCTATTTAAGAAATAGTACCTATTTCCATGAAAAAAAAAAAATAGAGTCAGAATTCTGCTCCACTGGATTTTAAAACTAGAGCAGTTATAACTATCAGAAAAGGTTATTCTTTTGCAATCCGCGTTTTGTCTTCACATGAAGAATGCATGAATTCAAAGTGGAAAATATTTTATTGGAAATTTGCACAGGAAAGAAATAATTGTTATAAAGCAGATTTGTTCAGAAAGTACATAGATATTAATTACAAGTAAAAGTAAGAAAACAAGTGGAGTGTTTGTGCGCATGTGAGCCTGTATGTTCAGATAAAACTGAGTTTGAAGGTTGAGAGACATGACGATACTTGTAAGGTATGAGGGAGACAAGACCAGAGGCGCCGGGAAGCTTGACTACCGTGGAGTGCTCAGTTGAGACTTGTCTTTGCCCCATGGCCTGCAGCGTTTATGTAGAAATTGAGGACGCTTTTACTCGTTCCAAAGCCTTACCTGATCAGACCTGCCCAGGTTGGAGTTTGGGAAAAAAAGTGTTTGAAGTAAACAGGAAAATTACTCACCTTAATGATGTGTTTTACTGGCACTGACAGTGCTTTGATAGTCTGACAGATTCTTTTTTTTTTTTTAAGTTTTGGGAGAAGAGACGGGGGAAATTATTAATATTCTATTTGGAAAACATAGATTCTTATGCTTACGCACTTGCCACTAAGGAGAAAAAAGTAGGTTTTGTACCATTTAAATTCACGGGCTTGCTCTTCCTCCTAATAGAGTCTGCCTCTGGAATTTTCCATTAGGAATTTCTACTGAAAATCAACAGAAATACAAAACTGTTTATTCTGTGTACATTTTGTGCCATGTGTCTCCACAGTCACAATGCTGTTCCCATAGAACAGATTATTTCTAGAGCTTGGGCTGTGGGTTCCTGAACTTGTAGGTTGCTTTTATCTGTATGGTGATTAAGACCATAAACCAACTGGTTTGATGAGAGAGTTTGGTGCACTGAACAGAACAAGCACACCCTTTTCTCATCAGAAACACAATTCTGAAATCTCTGCACCTAAATCTTTGTTTAAAATGGGTCAATTCTGGGAAAAAAACAATTATATATATTTTGATACTTTGTTAAAATATAATTAAATGTTGATATTACAAGTTTCTGAGTTTCTGTTTTTCTTTTTTTCTCCGCCCCCCCCCCCTTTTTTTTTGCTAAATTGTTAAAGGATATATGTTTTCCAACTCTGAGAACTGAGAACTGGATCATATATTCATATTTTTTTGAGTGTTTTAATTTTGATAGGGATGGGTGGCCTGGTCCCATGAAAGAATTCCTGTGAGACAGAAATTCTGGGTTTTTAATCTACATCCCTCCTTCACTGTGACATTGATGGGATCAAGCTCTGGGCCTAAAGTGGGATCCTACACATGTAAAGCTATTGGGTTTGAGGATTAAACCCCTTCCAGCTTTATATTCTCAGATTCTGTATAGTTTATTAAACTAGAGAGATGGCTTGTATAGTCTGAATGAACATAGATGGGTAGTTATATTATTAAAAATTAAACTCCTAATGATAAAAGGCTAAATGAGGGGAGAATAAATTATAGGTTGTGAATGTATTTAATACAAGAGATTTCTGCCAGCTTTTTCCCCTCAGCTCTGTGACTGGGAATACCTTGAACACTTTTTTTTTGGTCTGAGTCTTAGTTGGAAATGAATCTGGTGGTCAGTAAGATAAAATGTGTGGAAATATTTACCATGGTGTGTGTATAAAGCCTCCTGATGTCTCAGGTGTAATTAGCATAATGAAAGCATTGCAGTGCATTCTTGCTTTGTGCTCAGTCCCTGTCCAGTCAGCAGCTCTTTGCCTGCAAGTCTGGGTTCAAGCCATTATAAGATGTTCCATAGAAGTGAGTTAGGCAAGATTTGGCTCACTGGTTAGATGTTACTATCAGTGGGCCTACCTTTGAAGCAAGTGCTCAGACTGCCTATCCCTTTGATTGAATAGATAGTCATTTATTTCTCTGGGTTTTGTGGTTTTCAAGAGATTCCACTCTGGGTCCTGTCTACATACCACATTCAGGATACTGTCAATTTTGGAAGAAGAAATTGTTTTTATTAGGTTCTTCAAAGGAGATTAATCAAATGTACACGTGCAACTTAGAATTAAAGAATCTTTCTCTCTCTTTTTTTGTTGATGGCTGGCCAGGAAGGGGATTCAAACCCTTGACCTTGGTGTTATAACACCACACTGTAACCAACTGAGCTAACCAGCCAGACCAGAATCACATTGAAGAGTAAATTTTCTTATTTCATTTGGCATGCAATATGAAACTGAATGTACCCAAACTGTTGGAGATTTACAAGAATCATCAGCACTTATTAATGACAATTTCACCTGAGGAAATGGAATTTTTTAGCAAATACCTTCTAGCATTGGGGCTGGTAGGTGATATTTCCATGTTTGTTAGCATTGGAAAGTGTAACTTTTCTAGGTTTGGGCAAACCAAATGTTTTTTGCCTTGTGACCTGTAGAAATAATTATATTGACTAGCCAGATTATGCCACCGTCTCTCAAATTACCTGCCACTGACTTAGAAACAGTGGTATTATGCTGAAGTGATTTTGGCAATAACTCTCAGCCCTATTCTCATTATGCCTGTTCCACGACAAGCCCATCCTTAAACTTACCTCTTGTTCAACTGGTCAGCTAGCCCAAAAACTTCTCCTAGACTTTTTTCCTCCCAACTCTTCCTTTTCGGTGTCAGACAGAAGGATCTTTCTAATATACAACTCAGATCAAAGATCACTGATGGCCCATTGTTGGTGACTGTGCACTGACCACTAAGGATGTCACACACTGATCAAAGCGTTCCTTTTTGGCTCAATCCTCTACTACTGAAAACAATTCCTTTCTGTTTGTAAAATGCCTTCTCTTTCTCAAAACACACACTTGTATGTATTATCACATTTAATGCTTGTAACAAACCTGTCACGTTCTCAGATGAAGAGGTATGCAACTATTCTTCTTGACATTATGCCTCAGTGTGAAGAGTAGAGGAGTGAGCCTCTGCCTCGTTTTTTGGGCTTCCAAATGTACACTCTGCCCCATCACCAGGGGTGGGGCTCCACAGTCATCAAAAGACAACTTTGTTTGTTTTCCTGCCCCCATGTCCCTGGTCTCCTGCTATTCCCTCTGTCCAAAACATTCCCCTCTCTTCCCTCTCATTCCCACCTGTGAAAATCCCTCTGTCCTGAGATAAGATTGGCAACATGTTAATAACTGTTGAATATAAGTGATGGGTATATGGAGTTCATTAAATTTGATATTTTCCATAATGAAAATTTAAGAAAAATTTTATTTATCCTCCCTAGCTAGAGTTGTCAGATTCAGCAAATAAAAACCTAGGATGTCCAGTTAAATATTAATTTCAGATAAACAATGAAAAACCTTTTTAGCATAAGTACATCCCATGCAATATTTCGTACTTATGTTAAGAAAAATTATTTATTGCTTTTGAAATTAAATTTTAACCAGATGCACCAAGTTTTATCTGGCAATCTCATTTGCAGCTCAATCAACAGCTCTTTAAGCAGAAGTAAATTTTTCATCTCTTTGGCCATATTGGGGTCAGCATTAGTGAGGTGACAAAAATGTTTGCACATGTGTTTGAGTACAAGCCGAGCCATCACATTTGTTTTCCACAGCCTCTTGGGCCTCTCTCGCTCCCTCCTTTCTTTCTTTCCTCCCTTCCATCCCTTTTTCCTCTTTGTAAGTGTCTTAACCTGTTTCCTTCCTTTCTTTTATTTTTCCTTAGTAATGTGTCAAATTAATTGGCATGGGCAGTTGCTCTTAACAGATTTATTATTTATCTTGTTATTCCTAAAACATTTCAATACACATACTCTGGAACTCCATGGCATAAGTAAGACAGTTCTGTTGCATTCTTTTCCTTGTTGGGGCTAATTATAATATTAAGTTTATGAAAAATGCAGAAAAAGCGAGCAAGATGAAGCATGTTTCCATCTAAACAAATGAACTGTAAAGAAATAGGAAGTAACATTATGATAAGCTTTTAAGAGGTGTTGCAAGTAGAGGAAAGGGTTTGTTTAAATCTCTTCCCAACTAACCCCCCTCCCCACCCTCAGCTAACACAGACACTCACATATCAGTGGCCCACACAGTGTCTAATCTTCAACTATGGGAATGGACATTTTAAAATTATTTTAGTTCTTATGGATTTATTTTAAAAGTGGGAGGAGAGAAAACATTTAAGACTTGGCTTAAAGGTATTAAAGAGCAAATCTGATCTAAATTAAGTTACACCTTCCCTTTTTGGCAATATGTTAGCCATACGCCTAGGATCTCAGCATTTCAGCATGTTGGCTTTCTGTACCTTCTGGAATAAAGAAACTCAGCAATTTGCCTAGAAGATAATGTACACTTGAAAGAAATTTATCTCATCATTGTTCAGGTATAACCTTAGGGACGGCAATAGTTGAAGGGACCTTGAAGTCTCTTAAACTTTTCTCAGCATTTGAAAGTTCACTTTTATAGCATGCTAAAAAGGTGTTCTAAGTTTAAAAAAAACACAGTATGTTGAAGCAGAAGCATGGCCTCCGTTTGTGTTTTGAAATCCATTTGTTACTCCTTCCCCGCATTTTTAAATCCTATTATGTTTACACGGGGGCATCTATTTCTCTGAGGTGAAAGGAATGAAAGATATAAAATATCAGAGTAACTGATTCTCAACAATTCTTGTTAGTGCTCTGTCATGGAGACATTTAAGACTCTTTGCTAATCTGACTTAGTTCCTGTCAGAAGCACAGTGCAGCAGGATTACAGTTTAAATATTGTAGGTATTTAAACCTGTACCTCCCTGACCCTGGAAAAAAAAAATAAAACATGTGCATTATGGGAGCCTCAGAAATAGAATGGAGAATCCAGTTTTGCTGATGTCAGTTACAGGGGTTGAACGGGACTTCTAATTTTTTTTTTCTTTGTCTCCACATTTTTTGTTTGTTTGTTTCCTGATGACTCCAGAAACATATCTTCCCATACGATAATAGATCTCTAGAATTTTGTTTTGAAAATACTTTGTGCCACTAAAATAATTTTGCTGGTCACTGGTCTAGCAATAAAACTGCATAGTGGAAATAACTGCTGAGACTAAATAATGTGATACAATAATGATATCTGCTGTTCGTCACGCATTCACCCTGGACTGGGCTATGAACACAGCCTGGCTTCCTCTCCTTTGACACTCACATAGAGCTTCTGATGGGCAGTAGTATTATCTCTACCTAAGAGAGGAGGACTCTGAGACCCAGGCAGTTACTAAAGTCATGCAAGAGTTTGCAGCCAGAAGGACTGTTCTCTTCCCCAGCACCCTATGCCGTTGCTGTGCAGGTGAGGAGCAAGGGCACCACAGTCAGAGGCATCTGAACTTGAACCTAGCCCCACCACTTAGCAGCTGTGAAAGACTGTGCAACTGATTTAACCTTTCAGAGTCTCAGTTCACTTAACTTAGTATCTGAGAGTAATGATATCCACTTCAAAGGTGACTGTGAAAATCATATAGGATATGAAGAACCTAAAGTGCCCAGACTGTAAATCATATTGGGTAAGTGTTAGCTTTCTGTTTTTTACACATCACACATGGGTCTTGTTTTCTACATCTGTTTTATCACCCTATCCCCCGTAATCAGAGAATTTGAATATGTACCTAGGGGTGATGAATGCTGTGGTTCATTGAAAGGTGCAGATACTAATTTTTTTTTTCATGTAGTAATCCTCAAAAAATGTAGATGTCTATTCATAATTTGGTTTCCTGATTGAAACCTGAAATTGGATGCTGTACAATTGTTTTAGGAATTAATTGAGTTTATTTTTTCTTCTCCAAATTCAGGAGAAGAGTGTTAAACACTTCTTAAAAAGAGCTTAACTGTGCTTGCATGGGTATGTATGTATGTCAGAGAGAGTTGGAGGTGGGTCAGCACACACACAGCATGGAAGGTATTTGTTGCAATGTTTACAATCCTACAACCATGTGAAATGTTAAAAAAAAAAAAAGTTTTCAAGGCTTCTCAGTAACCTTCTTGGACTTTGAAGCTAGAAAACACTTTGGAATTCATGCTCTATTATAGCTGTATTTTAATTTTATATTTGGTTGTATGCCAACAATGTTTTTATATATCGATCTCTCTCAAATGGGTGGTAGAGACTTGATCCCTCCCTCTTCCCAATCTAGCATGTAGTTTCATGACTTGGGCCACAGTAAAGACTCTATAAATGCATGGGGAGACATCATACAATGTATGTGTATGATGTACATTTACATATACAGCAAGGGCCCTGGATATAAAGTTAAAACCTAGGTTAAAAGACTTAACCTAGTCTTCTGCTCTTGTGTTATTGTGAGCAAACTAGTTTACCTACTTGAGTCTCTGATTCTGATTCTTCATTGACAAAAAAATGTATAAGGATGATTTTCTTATAGAATTAACTGAAGATTCAATGAATAGGGTAATGAATGTGCTCTATATACTGTTAGGACTAGACAGGTGAGTGGATGGTGTTATTTATGGACATCTGTAGAGGCTGTTGTCTTCCACTCTGTCCATGTGTGCTCTCCTATCTCTTCTTATCAGACTGGCCTACCTAGCCTTCCACTAAAAAGAGTATCCCACAGATACAAACAAATTACCATCCCTGAAATGGAGGACTCACATTTAGAGGGGACATACAAATGAAACTATAAAACAAGCAACACATCTACAAAAAAAAGCAGCTAGTATGTTTGGTATTGTCTTGCCAAGGGTGCCTGGGCCATTACATATAAATAAAGCTGTAAAATCCAGGAATGAATGGTTTTTTAGTGTGTTTCAGTTAGGAATGATGTGGCCCTCAGGAGGGACTAGAGATTTAAGAATTGTATACTGTGAGTCACTGTAAAAGCGAGTGAAAGAGTGTATGTGGAAGTACAGATGATAACCTTCAACTCCGTCATCCAGGGTTGAGGAAGGACGGCAACTGGGGAGGGACTTCCACTACTCTGAGTGTCACAGTATGAGGCTTTGTCTCAGACCAGGGGATAAGACGTATCCCTGTGGGCAGGGACTTGAGGTCTGGGCAGGACCGTCACCTTTGTAACCGAAGCTGCTGCCTTCTTGATACGCAAAGATAGAGGCTGAAGAGGGATCAGGGGCACCAAGATTGGACCCAGAAGAAAGATAAGTGATAGGTGTAGTAGTCCAAGGTTTTTCAGGAGGTTGGGAGCAGTGAGTCACCCTCAGGGAGAAGAATGGTACTTTTTCTATCTTACGGGCAAATAATGGGTGAAACCCTGAGCATTGCCCCAAGGTGGACATGCTGCTGCTGCAGTGAAAGGGAAGCTGAGAGGTTGGCATGTATTATCTTCTTCCTAGAGTGTGTGTGAGTGGGTATGTGTCTGTCCATGAAGCTCTCGGATCTATCCACCAGCCCTGTCCTTCCAGATAACATCTTCTTGAAGCGAAAAGGTACATTAAAATTTTATAGTGAAAAGATTATAAGGTGGGAAATTAGAAATCCCAGTGTCTAATTCTATCTTACTGCTAACCTCCGATGTGATCTTTTCTCTGGGGCTTTCAATTGTTGGGCAGTTAGACTAGATGTGTTCACTGGGGGCAGAGGGTAAGCATTCTCTGCCCACCAGGGTTCCTGCTAGAAGAATTTTTACTCCACAGATAATTGCTGGGGAATTATCCTGTATTGCTGAAATATCCTTCCTGTATTGCTGGGGAATGTCCAGATTTGCTTTATTGAGGAACAGGGTGCACACGTATGTAAGGTAGTCAGGAAAGTTGTTTGCAGGTGTTCAGCACTAAGATGATGACAAATGACCTGCATTTCAGTTGTCAGTTCTACCGTTTATTGGAGCGTTGCTTCGGACTTCTGAGTTCCAGTCTCTTCACCTGTAAAATAGCAGAGTTCGCCTCACCCTGGCCTTTTTCTCATCATTGTCGGCACTACAGGAAACATGTAAAGATAAGCTAACATTTACAGAGCACCTGCTGTATACCAGTCACTCTGATAAATGGCTTCCAGTGTCTGCTCTGTGAAGGTAACTGTGAATGGTATTACTAGTCAGGTGGGGTTGGCAGGGGTGGTGCTGGCAGGAGACACTAAATGAAAGGTCATCCTACCCTCCTGGGGAGATAAAGTTGCAAAATTACCAATCAAGTCTGTCAAATCTTTTAAAACTGGCTTTCCAAATGCATACCCTCAGGCAACTAGAACAAGGCTGGCGGGCTCCACCCTCACCCCCTGTCAAGGTTGGTGCCAGCTTGCCGTCCTCCAGCAGGGAGGCCACAGCTGCCTCCCGGGCCGGGCCTTTGCCCAGTACTGGCCACAGAACTGGCTGTGGCCTCCCAGAGAGGTCCCTGGGCACATTCCTCCCTGCAGAGGTTTTGCTGCTTTGTGGTGCTGTACAAGTGTCCCCCAGCCTCCCACCTGCCAAGCCCTGTGGGCTCCCGGCTGGTCTTCACAGTAAGCAGGTAGCAGACAGCCCACCTGCTTGATGTCAACATCTGTGGGCGCGGCCCCAGGAAGAATGTGCCGCTCCCAGCCTCCTCAGCTCAGGTAATTAATCCCCACAACTGACAGGTGGCAACAGGCGGCCCTTTGGCTGGGGCTGTCAGGAAAAGTGCTTGGAGGAAGGATTTTTTAAAAAACTATCAAGAGCACAATTCGTACATGTCTGGCAGCTAGACGGCTGTGGCAGGAAGGGAGGAGGGGAGGAGAAGTGAATACCGTGCCAGATGACTATGGGCCAATTTGGGGATCTGCTCCTGCCTGATCACTACCATATATACAGTAGGAGATGGTGGCTTGGGACCTCTTTGCAAGCTCACCTTGTAGAGTTCCTTTTCCTTTGAAGTAGATACAGTCTTAAAATGGAATGCCTTATTTATTAATCAGACAGTTGGGGTCCAAGAGGAGAAATGATTTGCCCAAGATGACACAGTAAGTCAGTGGGAAGATAGAGGCCTAGAACCCTGCCCTCTTAACTTCCTGTCCGTGACACATTGGGCAATATTCACTGTCCTATTATATATGTACTTGTCCCAGCACCAACTCAAAAAGTCCAAAATCATATCTGTGAAATTAGAACAAGTTATCTACTGCCAAGATGCAATGGTGGGACAAGCATAAGGTACATATTCCCATTCAACAAAGGAGAAGTAGGCCAAAAGAAAGGGGTAACAGGTTCTAAATATGTCCAAAACCCAGCAGGGCAGGCACTACATCTTAAAGCTGGAGAATAATCTGATTCCATGTCCAACATCTTCTGCACACTGGTGTGGGGGTTTGGCCTCCAAGTCTTCAGGCAGTTCCACTCCTCTGGCTCTCCTGGGCTCAGCCTATGCTTCATCTTCCCCAGGCTGGTGTTGCACACTGGTAGCTCTACAGTTCTGGGGTCTCCATGGTGGTCCTATCCCACTAGGCCTGGTGCTGGTAGGCATTTCTCTCCTGCAACTCCTACCCCAAATTTCCACTCAGCATTGTTCTAGTAAAGGCTTTCTGTAGTGACTTTGCCTCTGTGACAGATCTCTTCCTTTGCCTTCAGGCTTTTCATATATCCTCTGAAATCTGGGTGAAAGCTACGATGCCTCCACAACTCCTGCATTCTGTGAGCCTGTAAACTTAACACCATGTGGATGCTGCCAAGGTTTCTGGCTTGTATCTTCCAAAGCACTGTGTTCAGCAGCACTTGGGGCCAATTTAGCTACATCTGGGGCAGCCAAGGAGCATGTATGCAGGGAGCAGCTTCCTAAGGTGTCCCTGGGCAGCAAGACTGTGGAGGGTGCCCTGGACCTGTTACCCAAAACCATTCTGCCTTCCTAGGCTTCTGGTTCCGTGATGAGAGGGGCAACCTCAAGATCTCTGAAATGCCTTCCAGGTCTTTCTTCCATTTTCTTGAATGATCCCTTTTCTCTGTACTGCTCTCCTTAGCAGACAGTTGCTAGGCTTCTCTCTTGGTTTCCTCTCCCAAACATTCATTTTCACTCTTTATGTGGCCAGGCTAAAAGTTTTTCATTTCTTTTACCCTTTGCTTCCCTTTTAATTACAAATTCTGCCTTTATGTCATGACTTTGCTGCTGTAATTCAGAGTAGACTGTTAGAAGTAGCCACACAGCTGCCTGAATGCTTTGCTGCTTAGAAATTTCCTTCACCCAATACCCTGGTTCTCCACCTTTAAGTTCCACATTTTATAAAGCCCAAGGGCATGAACACAGTGCAGCCAAGTTCTTTGTAACCCTATGAAAAGGGTGACTTTTGTTCCACTTTCCAATAAGCTCCTTCTCCTTTACATCTGAGACCCCCTCAGAATGGTCTTTATAGTCCATATTTCTATCAGCATTCTGGTCACCACCTTTCAACCATTCTCTAAGAAGTTCCAAACTTTCCCTGTCTTCTTGTCTTCTAAGCTTTCAGCAGAATCTAGGCTTTCTCTTACCCACTCCTCCAAATTCTTCCAGCCCCTGCTCATAATCCAGTTCCAGAGCAGCTTTCATATTTTTAGGTATTCATTATTAGCAATACCTCACTGCCAGACCAATTTTCCGTATGAGTTTGTTTTCTATTGCTTACAAGAGAATACCTGAAACTGGGTAATTTATAAGAAAGTGAAATTTATTTCTTACAGTTTTGGAGGTCAGGAAGTCCATGGTATAAGGGGGACATCTGGTGAGGGCCTTCTTTTGGTGGGACCTCTCTACAGGGTCCTGTGGTGATTCAGGCAATCACATGGTAAGCATGGTATGAGCAGGAGAGCTAACCTTCTCACTCCCTCTTATAAAGTCATCAGAACCATGCCTGTGAAAACCCATTAAACTATCAACCCATTACTCCATGAGTAGATCAATCCATTCATGAGGGCACAGTCCTTGTGATCTAGTAACTTCTTAAAGGCCCCATCCTCCAGCACCATCCTGGGGGTTAAGTTCCAACGTGAGCTTGCAGGTGGGGAGGGAGGGACGGGGGGTCATTCAAAGCACAGCACAACCAACCGTTTAATGCTTGCTTCTCAAGAGAACACCCCCAACTCTCCGCCAATCCACACACACTCATTCTCTCCCCCTTTTCATTTTTGGTATTTTGGTACCCTGTCCATCATGGAACATTGACCTGACATTTGTTTAGAGTGGATATACTTACTAAAACCTTTGAAGAAAACACTCTTTAATTATTTTTTTTTTAATAAATCTCTTCCTAGATGTGAAATTTATAATATTTCTTAAGTGAGTTTATTTGTAGAGG
>NW_007727380.1:214391-217556 GCF_000696425.1 Galeopterus variegatus | reverse complement strand
ATTTTGGTACCCTGTCCATCATGGAACATTGACCTGACATTTGTTTAGAGTGGATATACTTAGTAAAACCTTTGAAGAAAACACTCTTTAATTATTTTTTTTTAAAATAAATCTCTTCCTAGATGTGAAATTTATAATATTTCTTAAGTGAGTTTATTTGTAGAGGACATACAGAGTATAGTACATAATTAG
Source organism: Galeopterus variegatus (assembly GCF_000696425.1). Taxonomy (NCBI): domain Eukaryota; kingdom Metazoa; phylum Chordata; class Mammalia; order Dermoptera; family Cynocephalidae; genus Galeopterus; species Galeopterus variegatus. Next base: position 217,364 of record NW_007727380.1, on the reverse strand, counting down.
CCCATACGATTTGATGTGATAGAGTTACATTGTTGAAGCAGACCAAACTGAAGCTGTGTCTAGTTCTTTCTGATTAGGATTATTTTTGCACTTTAGTAAATTGAAATTTTACAGTTAATTTTTCAAAGCCTCCTGATCAAAAATTATACTTTGAGCCTTCCATTTTTATTTTCATTTATTTCATTTCTCCTCTGTATTAATCTCTACCCCCACCAAGTTAGCTGCCAGAACTTTATTTTGTCCTCTCCGAACACCCCCTATGTTTAGTATGATTTTCATTCCTACCAATTCCAATTATTGGCTTTGTCACCCTCTCTTACCTTTATAAAAGTACATTTTTAATTTGGCAGTTTTCAGGAATACAGTTTAGAAAAGGAAAGAAAAAAAGCAATAACTCACTGGATGTTTCAGGATAGCCTGGTCTAAATTAAGATAGGCTTTGTACTTGATGATGGCTAAAACTTGGATTAATGGAATTGTCATGACAGCTTTTTGGCTTTTGGCTTTTTTTTTTTTTTTCTTTTTTCCTTGTCTAGTATTTTATGTTACTTGAGGTAGTACGGGCCATATTTTGCCTCTTGTGTTCTTTTGAACTCTATGAAAATAGAAACCAGAAATTAGAAGTGCGGCTAGCATTTCCTTTTAGTAAATGGTGTTCATCTTTTAGATTAGTTGTAAATCTCATTATTTTTCTTTATTTTTTAAAAAATAAACCCAAATTCATTTAGAAGGTCAGAAATAAAGTGAGGCTAATATGTTTATTGATGTTTTTAAGCCTGTCTTAGTTTTTTCTCTTTTTTTAAGACCCTGACATCCTCTCAGGGTAGGTAATTTGCCCTAAGTGTTAATAGGCCACAGCTGCACCTGGTTTGTAAGCTGGGGTTAATTATTCTGTGGGTTAGTTGCCAACAGGTCATAATGGACATAGAAGTACAGTAGAACAAAATTTTAGAACATTTCTTTTAGAATGACAGCATGCCAGATGTGGAGTATCTGGAATTGTAGCGTCAGGATGGCTTTGACACTGCCCTGTCTAGTGGCTTTTCTTAAAGACAGATTTTGTAGTGAGTTTTAGTAGTGAGTAGGGATTTAGTAGTGGGTTATATAAATATTGACTTATTTGTTTTATAGGAATTTATTTTATCCATATTCTTGGGATTTGGGGATAGGGATAGCCATGTGATTTGAGATTTGCATACAATATGGTATTTCTTCTAGGAGAGATTGAAAGAGGTAAAGTTTTTGTTTTCTTGTTTTTGATGTAATAGGTAAGGAGGGTCTTGGTTGCACCTTTCAGGAAAGGGAGCTGTTGAAAAATTATGCAGGTGCATGCTTATATTAGCTGGCATCTCTATGCATTGTGATACTGAATTACCAGTCTGGCAGCCAAGAGTGTGTAATATTAGTATGTCTACTGAGGCAGGTGCTCATGGTAGGGTCCTAGTCTCTGGAATGCTTTTTTTTTTCTCCCCCTTTCCTTCTCTTTGCAACATATTATTAGTAAAGGAGCTGAATTTACTCTTGTTTTCCAAAATCCCCTGGAGTTATTTTATTCGAACATGATATTTGGCTTTAAGCAGCTCACTCCTTAATGTACCAAACCTCCTTCTCTCCCTCCCAAAACATAACAAAACTTAGGCAAATCTTGCTTTTCTATTTTGTCAGGGATATTGTATAACAAAGAGTTTAGTTCATCTGTTAGTTTTCAGGCACTCTGTTCCATGCCACTGTAGAAATACTTTGTGTGAATGTTCAAAACTTCCATGTCTGTGTATGAGGAAATTTAGTTAAGACCCAACAAAACAACTGCCTCTTTATTCTGCCCAAGGGCCACTGCTTCTTTGGAATGAGCAAACTCTTTAATATGCATATATATAGATGAGAACATATATTGATTCTCATCTTTTTTTCTCTTTTTTTTTTAAACGTATTTCTGATCACAAACCAGAAAGATTACCAATACCTGTTTTCCACATTATATAGATGAGAACATATATTGATTCTCATCTTTTTTTCTCTTTTTTTTTAAACGTATTTCTGATCACAAACCAGAAAGATTACCAATACCTGTTTTCCACATTTTTTAAAAGAGTTACCTTGCCAGTAGAAACCTGGTAACTGTGTTCTCTAAGAGATTTGCCCCCAAATCATAAAATATTCAAAATGGAGTCTAACAGACCTTCCTCATTTTTCCACTCTATGGATGATTAGCTGAAGATTCAGAGAGATCGCGTGAGTTAACCTGAATTTCCTCAGTGAGTGTTAAGAGGTTCATGGCTTCTTTGGAGAAGCCAATTACTTTCATCTTTGGAAGCAAATTCTTTTAAATATGCTTTCTTCTTCTTCTTTATCAGAGTATTTTATTTTACAATTTCACATTAAGATTTGTATAACTTGAATAGCGACAACCTGTACCTGATGTCTTACCTACATATGTAAAAAGATTAGTGTAACCCACTGCTGATTTATCAAAGCCCAGACTTGACGGAATAGAGCTGCTTCTTAAAATAATTAGTGAGCATTTTAAGTTATTCTTACATTTGAGCTCCCATTCTGAGAATATAGTTACAATTCAGGAAAGAAAATCTCAATTCCTAGATAGACTCATTTACTAAACTAAAATGGATGTGATACTGAGGCGAACAGCACTGTTCTTATAATCCTGTAGGAAGTCGGTGATCTTGTTTTTAAGATGACCTCTGAGCTTTGTACATGTTTTTCTAATCATGTGTTTATGTAAATTTACTCTGGTACCATATATATCAGTTCCACTTGGGTCCCAATACTACGAACATGAAGACTCTGGAGTATGTGGGGAAGAATATTCATCTGCATGTCCAGATGGTCTTGGTAATTGAGAGTTTTTGACCAAATCTCATCTCTATGGGGTTTGGATTCTTCATCTGTGAATGAAGTGGCTGAACCAAATGATCTCTAAGCTTGAATCCTCCTAACTTAACTTTTTTTTTTTTT
>NW_007727380.1:211711-213713 GCF_000696425.1 Galeopterus variegatus | reverse complement strand
GGGAGCGCCACCGCGCTCTCAAGCGGCGCACTGTAGCAGTGCGCCACCGGGCCGGCCCTTTTTAAGAAAATCTTAGGAAAGCTATCTTGAATTAAAAATGCCTTGAAATAGGGTGACTAAATAATAGAAACATAGAACCAAGCCTTTGGCTTAAAATGTCAGGTTGGTTTTCTATTGAAACTCTGTAATTAGAATATGATATAGTAGTAAAAGCACTACCTTTATAAACTAAGGAAATCTGAGTTCACTCCCTCATTGCGTGTATTAATTGTACAACCTTTAGAAATTGTTTTTTCTAAAATTCTGAAAGCATTCCTGACCATCCAAACTAAGTAAACCCCCGCATTTGCCTTCTCTCCTTTTGCTTTTTCTCCAGAACATGTATCACAGTTTTAGAAATAATTTATTTAATGTTGGTGCTTCCTTTAGACCAGCTCACTTAGGGTAAGGAATGCTGCTGGTTTCCTGGTACCCACGACAGAGCCTGGCATGAAGCAGGTGCTCAAGAAATATTTTTTGAACTAGTGAACAAACTTCACTTTTCCAAGCCTCAGTTTTATATCTGAAAATTAAGGGGAGAGGAAGGTTTGAACAAGACATACTATAATGTTCCTTCTGGGCTCTAACATCTTACTTATATATTATTTGTCTTCTAAAATCATAGATCTGCAATAATTTTATAGTCATGCTAAATTTATTTATTAAATTTAATTAGGAAATATTTCAAACATACAAAAAACAGTGAGGAAATTAAGACACCTGAGTATCTACCAAAATGTTAACATTTTTTTCATATTTCTTCAAATCTTTTCTTTAAACAAAATATTATAGACAAAGCAAAACATCCCCCTCCACTTTATCTCATTCTCCTTCCTCCTTCCAACTATTAAAATAAATGAAATATACCTATGTGAGAACATGGATAAATCTTGAAAGCATGGGAAATATAAATAGCAGATTGCTGAGGATAAATATAGGACAGAGTGATTTAGATAATACACAAATTTAGGTAACACACATATTATATATATTTGTGGATGTATGGATGTATATTTAAAAATGTATAGAAGCGGATAAACCAAATTCATTATTTTTTTAACAAATGAATCTAGTATTTGACCTGGTTCACGTCTTAGTGATTATTAGCAGATATATATGAACTATGCGATTCATTGTAAATGGTTAATATTTAAACTTTAGTAAACTTAATATCTGATAATAACCACTTCCTCACGAGGTTGAAATAATGTTTTCACAGCATCCCAGAGTTAGTTAAGCTACATTAAACATTCTATGTGGAGGATCTTAGAAATGTGAGGCTTTATTAATAATAATAATACATGACGTTTATGTTGGTCTTTGCAGTGACTAAGGATTTTCATGTTCCTGACTTTTTTCCTTCATCCTAAGAGATATGTAATATATATTTTTTTCTATTTTATGTTTGTGAAAGGGTGAAGTGACTGCATAAAGGCACAGAGAACAGAAGAGACAGAATTTAAATCTGTTTTTTTGACTCCTAGTCCAGTAAATGTTGCCCATAGTTATTGGTCTTAGGCAGGAAGGAGTCTGTTTCCTATTGCTGTTGGCTTTGAGGACTGAATCATTTTTTTTTTCCTTCACAATGAACCTGGCTTATTGATTCCATTACCTTTTATTTTAATTTGTCCAGAATTAAAATTACCCTTTCTTTTTTCTATTTGTTGATGAGTCCATTGACTAAGCCAGCTATTAATTGACTACTGAATATCTGGAGTCCTATGTTAAAACTAATTCATTCATTCTAGTTTGATTTTAGAAAAGGAATAAGCAAATAACTGGTGGTATTATTATTATTATTATTATTATTATCATTATTATTATTATTTTTATTTATTTATTTATTTATTTTTTATTGGCTGCTGATCAGTACAGGGACTGGTAGTATTTTTGCAAGCATGTTTTATCCTAAGGAATAATATTTCTTGGTTTGTTTTGGTGTTTCCATGCAATGTTTCATGAT
>NW_007727380.1:207143-211243 GCF_000696425.1 Galeopterus variegatus | reverse complement strand
TATTATTATTATTATTATTATTATTATTATTATTATTATTATTATTATTATTATTATTGGCTGCTGATCAGTACAGGGACTGGTAGTATTTTTGCAAGCATGCTTTATCCTAAGGAATAATATTTCTTGGTTTGTTTTGGTGTTTCCATGCAATGTTTCATGATGAAAACAGGAAGGCTGAACTTTAGTAAGTTCTCCCATCTCTCCATCTTTTTATTCATTTCCATTGCCCGAGTGTAGGCCCTCCTCATTTCTTGCCTGAGTAGCTCCTGGGGGGGGAGGGTCTCCTTTCTTCCTACTTTGCTGCAGTCTTGCTCCCACTAGCTTGGTATTTCTGAATACATAAAACAGATTAGGTCTTTCACCTGCCTTGTGATCTTTGGTGACTCTTTTTAGCCTGCTGATAGACTCTAATGGTTTCTTGTGACATCTGAGGCTCCTCAGCATCGCTGTTAAGTATCTTTCTCGCTTAGCCTCTGCTTTCTGCTCTGCTCTCTCCTCCTCCTTTTCCCAGCCCACCCAGATTTCACCCACAGTTAACATCTCTTTGCTTTCACTCCTGATGTTCTCTCTTTGTGGAAAGCCTGCTGTCTGCCTCTTGGCTCTGCCTTCTTCACGTTCATGGATGCACATCCCAGTTGGTGAATGATAACCTGTCTTTGAAGGCTTAGTTTAAATATAACTACCTCCATAAAATTTTTATTTTCTACCTTAATTGAATACTTTTACTTTTTCTCTTTCTCTCATCATCAGCCAACCCATCAGCAAATCCAGTTAAAATATATCCAGAAACCACCTGCTTCATACCACCTCCTCTGCTGGTCCAAGCAACTTTGATCTTTCATTTGGATTATTTGTAGTTGCCTCCTGACTGGTCTCCCTGCTCCCATCTTTGCTCCATAAAGTTTGTTCTTCACATAACAGCTAAAATAATCTTATTAAAATGAAAAACAGGTCACATCACTTGCTCAGACCTCTCTGGTGGCTTCCTGTCTCACATCAAGGAAAGCTCAAATCCTTGCCCTGGCCTCCCAGGCCTCGCATGATCTGGGCCCCCTCTCCTTTCTGGTCTCGGTCTTACTCCCCTTCCACTGTCACCTTAGCTTACTGCTCTACAGAGGCACTGGCCCCATGACAGGCATACTCACCCAGGACCTTAGCACCTGCTGCCTCTAGTTGCTGGAGTGCTGCTTCCCCAGGTACATGTATGGCCAAGCCCACCACTTCCTTGAGATCTCTCCTTAAGTGAGATCTTATCAAAGAATCCTTCTCTGACAATCCTGGATAAAATAATATCCTCCTCACACTAGTTCCCCCATCTCCTAGCTCTTGACTGTCTATCCCCTTTAGATTTATCCTGATTTACTTCTCTTTTAGCATTTATCACCATCAGACATAGTATTTATTTGTTGATTCTAGAATGTTAGCATCTTTAGAGCATGGAATTTGTTTTCATTCAGTACTGAATTTCCAAACCTAAAACAAAGCCTTGAATATAATACCTGCTCAATAAATATTAAATGTATTATTTGGTAGTTAATTGCTCTGTCCTCTGTGATCCCATAATACTTTTGACATACCTCTGCTATACCTAGTGTATTTTGGTTTGTTGTGCTTCACTCTGCCTCTAGACTATGAGCAACTTCAGGGTAAAGACTGAGTGATTTTTTTCTTTCAATTTATTTTTGTATTTCATGTACCATCCTAGTCAGTGAAGATACGTAAGATCCTGTATTCCAGGATTTTAAAATCTTATTTCTCTTTGTTCCCAGTACAGAGTGAGTACCTAGCATTGTGTAGTATATGCTCAGTAAGTGTTTGTTAGATAAGTACTGAATGATGTGCAAATGGAAAGAAGAAATATATTTCATTACTAATTTATAATGGCAGCTTATTAGCAGCTCCCAATGTAGTCACTCCTAAATTTTCACTAAAATATTGTGAATTCCAAAATAATGCCAAACTAAATTGGACACTCAAGCTAGCGGCAGAATCTGTAGCAATTTTATTTTTCAAAAACCTGATGGAACCACATTAAAAAATGTCAAAGAGACATGAAAGATGCAACACTAGCTCAAGCTATATCTCGCTACATTCATGGAAAACTATAAAAGCAAATTAGGGGCCTGTATTTAAAAAAAAAAAAAGTCCTAACTGTAGGGGAACATTATTTTAAAAAATCAAAGAAAGTATCCTAGGAATTGGAAGAAATGTTTAGAAGATTGCTTTAGTACAAATCAATAAAATATAAACACTATTAAGTTTGAAAAGAAAATGATAAATGTAGAATATCAGCCTGAGATGAGAAGATGGCTGGTTAAAAGTGATGTAGATGAGATAAGGAAGGACATTTGAAATGCAATAGAANGGGTAAAGACTGAGTGATTTTTTTCTTTCAATTTATTTTTGTATTTCATGTACCATCCTAGGCAGTGAAGATACGTAAGATCCTGTATTCCAGGATTTTAAAATCTTATTTCTCTTTGTTCCCAGTACAGAGTGAGTACCTAGCATTGTGCAGTATATGCTCAGTAAGTGTTTGTTAGATAAGTACTGAATGATGTGCAAATGGAAAGAAGAAATATATTTCATTCCTAATTTATAATGGCAGATTATTAGCAGCTTCCAGTGTAGTCACTCCTAAATTTTCACTAAAATATTGTGAATTCCAAAATAATGCCAAACTAAATTGGACACTCAAGCTAGTGGCAGAATCTGTAGCAATTTTATTATTCAAAAGCCTGATGGAACCACATTGCAAAATGTCAAACAGACATGAAAGATGCAACACTAGCTCAAGCTATATCTCACTACATTCATGGAAAACTATAAAAGCAAATTAGGGGCCTGTATTTAAAAAAAAAAAGTCCTAACTGTAGGGGAACATTATTTTAAAAAATCAAAGAAAGTATCCTAGGAATTGGAAGAAATGTTTAGAAGATTGCTTTAGTACAAATCAATAAAATATGAACACTATTAAGTTTGAAAAGAAAATGATAAATGTAGAACATCAGCCTGAGATGAAAAGATGGCTGGTTAAAAGTGATGTAGATGAGATAAGGAAGGACATTTGAAATGCAATAGAAGAATTAAGAGTATTACTTGTAGAATAGAGCAGAATTAACCATGGAAAACTATACCAACTATATAGAGGACAAACTTGAGAAACTTTCCCAGAATGCAAACAAAAGGAAAAAATGCTAATGATTAGTGTTTGAGTACAGAAAATGCATCGGGAATAGAAAATGGGGATGCAGAATAAGAATTCCATGTTTCTGGAAATTAGTAAGAGCAGAAGAAATGAAAATGTAATTTAAAAAATAAGAAGTTTGTTGAGTTTGAGCACCAATTTCTAAATAATTTCAATGAAAAAAATCATATTTAGAAACTTTATCACTTTTCTTTTTTTTAAACAAAGATATAGAAAGAAAATCCTACAAGAAACTAGGAAGGAATAAGCAGCTTACTTAGTTTAAAGGAAGAAAATTCAGATTGGCCTCAAACTTTTCTCCAACACTGAAATATGCACTGACTCAATTATCCTGTTTCAGGAGATCTACCTAAAACCGATTTATGTACTAAAATATGCTATACAGTGTTATTTTTAAGCTGGAGTAAAACTTATATAAGAAAGGTATGATAAAATAAACCATGGTATAGACCTTTTTAATACTCTAACAGCAACCACTTAAAATAATGTTTTTAAATTAGAGCATGCTCATGATATGTTAAAAAAAATATATACACCAAACTTTTAATGATATGCCCTCAGTTTGTATAAGGGCGTGTGTATGTGTTTGTATGCCCAAAGAAAGGTCTAAAATGTTAATGCTATGTATCTCTGGGTAAGGAGAATATCATTTTTTTTCCAGAATTTCTATGTACACATGTCATTACAATTATGAGATGAGAAAAAGAAAAAGAAACAAACAAACAAACAAAAAAACCAGGCAGCCTGTAGGAGAAGAGAAATTGGGAAGAAGTTGACAAAAGTTTTTTTTTTTTTTTCCTTTTTTTTGTCTTTTTTCATGTCCGGCAACAGATTGCAACCCTCAGTGTCGCACCCATACCGGACCGGGACCGGCAACGGGATCGCAACA
>NW_007727380.1:200701-207108 GCF_000696425.1 Galeopterus variegatus | reverse complement strand
CCTTTTTAATACTCTAACAGCAACCACTTAAAATAATGTTTTTAAATTAGAGCATGCTCATGATATGTTAAAAAAAATATATACACCAAACTTTTAATGATATGCCCTCAGTTTGTATAAGGGCGTGTGTATGTGTTTGTATGCCCAAAGAAAGGTCTAAAATGTTAATGCTATGTATCTCTGGGTAAGGAGAATATCATTTTTTTTCCAGAATTTCTATGTACACATGTCATTACAATTATGAGATGAGAAAAAGAAAAAGAAACAAACAAACAAACAAAAAAACCAGGCAGCCTGTAGGAGAAGAGAAATTGGGAAGAAGTTGACAAAAAATTTTTTTTTTTCCTTTTTTTTGTCTTTTTTCATGTCCGGCAACGGATTGCAACCCTCAGTGTCGCACCCGTACCGGACCGGGACCGGCAACGGGATCGCAACATGCACCCACACCTCGCTCAGCCAGTGAGCGGGAACCGGTCTGTATGTGGGATCCGAACCCTCGGCGGGAGCGCCGCCGCGCTCCCAAGTGGCGCACTGTAGCAGTGTGCCACTGGGCCGGCCCAAAAGTTTTTAACCCTCTGTAACTGCTTGTCATAGTGACAGCTCTACAGGGTGAGATACTTTATACCTTGAAATATAAGGTTTGTAATGTTTGATATTCGCCCAAGAGCTGATGGAAATTCAGTACAATGGGCTTGCATAATCAACAAAGTCCTTAGCTATAGAAGATTCTCTTTTCAGGTATAAAGTCAAGTGAGTTCTTGATTTAATACCTGTAAGTGGGAGAAAATTACCTAAAGACAAAAGACAACACTGGAAATAGCAACAAAAACAATCTGCTTAGAATGGGGAAGAAAAGTATAAAAGGGAAAATAAGTTTGAGCTAGAAAGGGAACCCATAGAACTAGCAAAAGACCCAGAGAACTTATTATTTTTCTTAGGAATGTAAGTGTTGTCCCTTGTTATAGTGTATATGACACTGATAAAACACCCAAAAGAAATGCTTCACATGGTTCCTGAATATTAAGAATTAGATATATCAGAATTTTGTGGATATAGTTAAGGGGTGCTTACAAGGAACTTTATAGAATTAAATGGTTACCCTAAGTGAATCATTGTGTAGTATCTGCACGTATTGAGACAACACACTGTATATTCCCCACAAACATATACAAGCAAATGTTAAATTTTTTTTTTAAAAAAGTAAGTCTAAAATCAATGATCTAAGATTCCAGTTTAAAAAAGAAAAAGAAAACAATAGTACTTTGAACCCTAGTTCAATTCTTGCAGTTAGATAAAAAATAAGAAAAGATATGCAGATTGGAAAGAAAGAAGTAAAACTATTTGTGGTTGACATAATCTATGCAGAAAATCATAAGGCATTTCAAAAAGCTTCTAGAACTAAGTAAGTTTAGCAAGGTCACAGGATACATAGTTGATATATAAAAATCAATCATGTTTTTATATAGTGGAAACAAACATCATGTTAACTGAAGTAGGTCAGGCACAGAAAGACAAATACCACATGATATCACTAATTTGAGAAATCTAAAAGAAGAAGAAAAAGAAAGGAAGTGGTTCTCATAGAAATAGAGAGTAGAATAATGGTTACCAGAGGCTGGGAGGGGAGGGGTGGCAGGGAAGAGAAGTGTTGAACCAACAGCTACAAAACTGTGCTATCTACACTAAGCGAAGCATTGTGCAGTATGCGTGTGTATTGAAGCAACACACTGTACCCCACAAATATGGATAAGTAAATGTTTAGAAAAAAGAAATGTTTAAATTTAAAAACACAGCACTATTTAAAACAATTTTTAAAAAAATAAAATACTGAAGGATCAATCTAACAAAATCTGTACAGTATTTGCACACTGAAAACTACAAAACATTCCTGTGCAGAATTAAAGATATCCTAATTAAATGGAGTTATATATTATGCCCATTAACACGCAACATTGCTAAGGTATCATTTCTCCCCAAGATGATCTATACTTTTGACACAATCTTATTCAAAATTTTACCAGGCATGTTTGTAGGAATTGACACATCCTTTTAAAATTTTATATGGAAATTCAAGGGACTTAGAATAGTCAAAACAATTAAAAAAAAAAATTGAAAGACTCAAACTAACTGATTTAAAGACTTAATATAAAGGTACTATAATCCAGACAGTTTGTTATTGATATATGGATAGACAAAGATCAGTAGAAGTGTCCAGATATAGACCTTTAACATATGGCCAATTGATTTTCATAAAAAGATACCAAGGCAATTCAACAGGGGAAAAGATAAAGATAATCATTTCAACAACTGGTGCTGCAACAATTAGATATTTGTTAAAAAGAATAACATTGAGTCTTACTTCACACTATATACAACAATTGACTGGCAATAGATATAATCCTAAATGTAAGAGCTAAGATCATAAATCTTGTTGAAGAAAACATAGAAAATCCTTCTAATGTTGGATTAGGCAGAGATTTCTTAGGATACAAAAAGCAAGAACTTTAAAAGCAAAACATTGATAATTCCTTAAAATTAACTGTTTTGGAAAAGTACAGAAAAGCAGGTAATAAAGGCAAGCCATAGACCAGGAAAAAATACATTTTAAAAATATATATTTTAAAAATGTATTCTTGTATTCAGAATATATAAAGAACTCTCACAATGCAAATTAAGAACACAGGCAGCCCAATTAAAATCAAAACTTAAAAAGTAAAAAAGATTTAAACAGATACTTCCAAAAAGAATTGCAAATAAGTATATAAAGTAATATAAAATGACTGTAAATATATTTTTATTTTTATTATACATAAATAGAAATGAAATAGTAAATGAAATAATGCTCAGTATCATTAATCATCAGGGAAATGTTAATTTAAACCACAGTGACACCTACTACATACATACTAGAATGGCATGGATTTAAAAAAAAACAACTGACAATACCAAGTGCTGACGAGGATGTGAAGCCCTCATATATTGTAGGTGGCCTGTAAAATGGCACAGTCTCTTTGTAAAACAGTAGGGCAGTATCTAAAAAAGTCAAGTGTACACTTACCCAGAAATCATGTTCTATGTATTTATTCAATAAAAATAAAAATATATGTCCTCACAAAGATTTTTAAATGAATGTTCATGAATTCACCATAGGTAGCACGAGTAATGAAATTTTACTCAAAGATAAAATGGAATGCTAATACGTGCAAAAACATGGATGAGTCTCAAAAATATTATCACATACAATATTATACTGTATTATTTCACTTATATAAATTCTGAAAATGCAAAAACTATAGTGAGAGAAAACATGGACATGATTGCCTGGGGCCAGGGGTTGGGGAGGGGATTAACTGCAAAGGGGCAAAAGGTAACTGGGGGGAGGGAGGTGGAAATATTCTATATCTTAATTGTGGTAGTGGTTACACAACTGTGGACATTTGTCACAAGTCTTCAACTTGTACATGTAAAAATTGGTGTACTTTACAAAAAATTATACCTTAATAAAACTGATCAAAACAACCCCCACACAAAGAAAAATAAATTAGGCCTTTGAATTAAAGAATTCCAAGTAATGTTGGGCCACAATATAGAGGTGGATTTTTAAAAATCCCAGAGAGAGAGAGAGAGAGAGACATTAAAAGAGGTCATATGTGTTCAGATTTGTAGTTTCTACTGACTTGAATCATCAGAGTATTTAAAAATCTTGGCATAAATACATTTTTGCAATCTTACGGAAGTCTAGAAAATTGAAAAAAGATGGTATTTGATAAAAGATAAGGGAATTGGGCACGTCTAAAAAATTATTAATATGCTATAAGCCAGGGAGAATGAATTTAGTACTGGAAAAAATATTAAATGTCATCACAGAACATATTTACAAACAATGAAGCAAATAGAGAGCAAAGACTTGGCTTTGTAAAGAACTGATCTAGCCAGACCAATTCAGACCAACTGTAGTTACTGAATAGTGGGCCTGGTAGTTTAACCAGAAGTAGTAAGTGTAATATATCTTGGCCCTGGTCAGATATTTGATTTAGTCAATTATGAAACCCTCATTACTAAAATAGGAAAAGATGGTTTATAGTAACAGATGCGGTCCTAACTGAAGAGCAGTATCTAAATTGCCCTGGCATGGTGTGGAGAACAGAAGATGAACAGGACTGTACCAGATACGGAATAGCACATTTGAATTGTGGGTGATAAATGAATTGTGCCTTTCAAAAGTTTGCATTATAAAGTTTGTATAGTTAGAACATTGGGGGCGGGGGAGGCTGGTGAGCGATAGATAGAGCCAGAGATAAAGGGCCATATAAAGTCCTTAATAAGTCATGTTGAAGAACATGACCTTATTCCTGAATTCCCCAGAGCCACAGGAGAGGTACTGACTGACAGATGGTACCAGTCCAGGTCAGCTTCCTTCCAGCCCAGGGTTTGTTCAACTCTGTCACTTGTGCCTCTTCCTGTAATTGAATGAGCAAGCAGTATACTTGCTTAAGAGAAATTGTGGATGTTAACTAAGCCACGTTTGAGCTCCCTTTTAATGTGAGAAAAGATTGTATGCAGCTGAAGTTGATTCAGGAAAGAGCCATAGTGTTGAAAATTAGAAAAATGTTCAAGCACAAAAATCTGCACTGCTGAGCTAAGAGAATAGAGAGATGAGGAACTTTTTTGTTCCAGGACCAGGACAGTCTAGTATACTGGTTGCTAAGCAGTTCTTCTGTGTGACCTCAGGCAAGTCTTCTCTGTGCCTTAATTTTCTTATCTATAAAATGGAGATAATAATATAGGTCCATTATCTATTATCTGAAATTCTGAAATTCAAAGAGCTCTGAAAACCAAAAGTTGGTTTGTTTTGTTTTGATTTCTTAAGTTTGTGGCACATTCTTGTGGTGGTGAAACCCAGCTCCAACTATGAAGCTTCAGAGTCATTTCCTGGTTAGTATGAATACTTGTGGATTCTGCAGAAATGTTAGTGTTTGATCATGGGGTGCTGCCGTAGATCCTGCTGGTGTATATAATATGTGCTATATGAACTTTACTATTTTTCTAAAATCTAAACAATTCTGGATTCTGAAACTTCTGGCCCTAAGGGTTTCAGATAAGAGACTGTATACCTGTAATTCCTTCCTCTTAAGGTTGCGTGAGGATTAACTTTTCTTACAATAGAACTCAGTAAATAATGAAGCTATTATTATATATCATTATTTAAGCTCAGAAATTAGATTCTCCACTCCCGTCCCTGAGAATGAGTGAGGATTAGTACTTTATGATGCCTAACCTTATTCTTAGTACTTTTATACTTTCGTCTGTCAACTTGATTTATAGTATATCAATTATTAAAATGGAATGTTTCTGTTAAGAAACCATCCTACTCTGAACACTTATCCTTCTTTTTTACAGTCTTTACATACTTGGAAGAATGCCTTGTTTGCCTTCAGGTGTTAGCTGACAGACTTATTTTTCAGTCATTTTTCCTAAGGTTCATCTTGTGAAACTCATGGTTGCATTATAGATGATATATTTCCTAATTAAACCACAATGGATATGCTTATTTTCTTGAAGTTCTCAGTAAAAGTGAGTTCTTAGTATGTCTTAAAACAGTATCTTTGTTTGTCAAGTCATTAGTTAAAAACACAAGAGCAAAAATATCCATCTACATTTCATTCAGTGTTTCCCAAGTAGAATTTTATTTTTGTGGTTGACTTTTGGCATGTTTCCTATTTCTTCAAGCTATGTAAAACCCTTTTGCAGTGTTTAATCCTTGGCCTGTGGGCATGAAGGACAGATTTTGCAATTCTCTTCTGGCATTGGGAAATTTTTAACTGAAAATTTCATATACTGAAATACTTGGGAGAAAGGGAAAGATTATTTAAATAAGTATTTTATTTCAAAAGGAAGAGATAAAGCAATCATTTGAAATGTGCTTTTTGATGGGATATTTGCCTTTAGTCAGAGTTGGGGTGGAACATACAATAATTAATTCATTTGCCACTCTGGCTCCTGCTTTCCTGTGTCTTTCCCCTGGGAGGATATTGCTGCCAATTTATGATTGCAGCCTGTGTGTGTTTACCCTTTGTTTGGATAAGTGTTACTAAGTGCCCCACTCTTGGCCAGCAATTCCAGTGCCTGGGTGGTTTCACCCCAGCATCTGAGGGAGTAGGAATGCAGTGATGGGGCATGGACCCAGAGAATAGAGGGGATGAGATTTAATATTGTGTAAGGATTAGAATGGAGACTTTCAATTCTGGTTGGGAGGTGGGAAGGGAAAGCAACACAGGTTAGGACCTTTTCTTTTTTCTATTTGGTTCTAGGTCTCATGCTTTCTCCACTCTATTTTGCTAATTTTACAATCAACCAACCACCCCTTCTTCCCTGAGGAAGGAAGAGTGGGGGGGGGGGAAGTTTCA
>NW_007727380.1:93218-199701 GCF_000696425.1 Galeopterus variegatus | reverse complement strand
AACACACCCCCCCCCCCCCGCTGCGCGGGGGGGGGGGGGGGGGGGGGGGGGGGGAAGTTTCACTCACTTGTGAGTGAGTGAAAATATCCGCATCTGGATCCTTTGCATACCATGGTTAGTTGTTTTACCTTTGGCCAGTTTGGATGAGTATAGGAGCAAAAGGCTCCTTTCCAGCTCTTGCATTCTCTTATGCTATGACATTAGAAGATAATAGTAGTAATAGCAATAGTTTGGGGAAGCTCTGGCTTTGAAATTTGCTAGCTGGTTGACCTCAGATAAAATCTCTTCACCCTCTGCCAGATATTTCTGGCATCTTAAAAAAAAATCTCACAAACCCTAATTCCTATGAGTCTCTCTAGAGTATTGTAAGGGCAGGATTAATTATAATCTGCTAAGCAGAAAACTGTCTTTATGGTTTGTTGTTTACTATCACTCAATACATTTAAAAAAAAAAAAAAAACATGGTTTTTCCATTTAGTTTCTGGTAATCTATGAAGCTGTTTAAGGTATTAATCATTTAAATCCCTCTGAGCCTCAGTTTCTTCATCCTAAAGAGAAGATAACAGGAAATAATAGCATAGATGTGTTTTGATAAATGTGAAACCTTTTGTAAACATAGGATTTTATTTAAAACAGCAAAAAAAAGATTTAATTTGTGAATATAACTTCTAATAATTTGTGAATATAACTTCTAATAAGATTGCCAGATGTCATATATGTAGTAGCCAGTTGTAAACATGCAGCTATAAAAAGCAGACATATTTTTCTGGTTCTGATTTGGAATGTGACAATATCTCCTGTTGGTTCTCTCCTTCCCTCCACCACCGGCGCCATCTCTAAGCAGTATTCCACTGAACTGAAGAAACTGTACTGCCAAATTGCAAAGACATGCCCCATCCAGATCAAGGTGATGACCCCACCTCCTCAGGGCGCTGTCATCCGTGCCATGCCCGTCTACAAGAAAGCTGAGCATGTCACCGAGGTGGTGAAACGGTGCCCCAACCACGAGCTGAGCCGCGAATTCAATGAGGGTAAGGAAAATTGGAATCCATAACTGTTCAGTTACACTCATTGAAGGTAAAGATCCTATGGGCATTTTTGTTGTGGACTCACCTACCTGGTTCAGTCTTCTGCAGTCTAATGGCAGCTCAGTCTGTCTTTTTGGCTAACATATTATCTAAAGATAATGATAAATGTATGGCTTTCACAATGATTGAAATACTTAATTTCATATTAGTAATTATTAGATGACCTGGACTGGTCTCTCTGTGCCCTACTGCTTTTTTTTTTCTTTCTTTCTTTTAAATGAAAGGGTGTAAGGAGTGCAACATGGTAGCTGTTCCACTTGCCCCGGGCTATGGTATATCCTTCAGCTTTAGTGCCTTTCCCAAAATGACTTTCAAGTCTAGACTGGTTGAGAGCTGGAAGGGTGTAAGAGGAAGGAGCATAAAAGGAAAGAAATAATGAAAAAATGACAGAGGACAAGAGGAAAGAAGTAAAAGAAATAAGAGGGAAAAAAATGGGTGAGAGCAGTCAATAGAAGATCTAGAACATAAAAAGGAGGGCAGTCAAATGAAAGACTGGAGTCAGGGGAGCAGGTATCTTGGGGGCCAGCTTTAAGCTCTGTATTTGTGGAAAAGCCTTGCCCCAGCTTCTGCGCCTCAGATTCAACAACAGCTTTGCAGAAGAGGTCACTGCTTCCAAGGCTTTAGGTCTGTTATGGTTCTGTGAAAAGAGACTAAGTAGAGAGTACTGAAAATTGGAAAGGAAAGACAGGAGAAAGTATAGAGTATAATCAGAGTGATGAACTTGCAGGTGGGTGAGGATACTTTATAGAAAAAATGTTAAAAGCATAAAGATTGGTAGGTAGTTACAATGTGTAAATATAGAGATTATAGTATACTGTAGAAAAATTAATGGAGGGATAAAGATAATGCATAGACATTTAAAAGGAGAAAATAGTCAAATCCTCCTTAACACAACTACTTTTTACACGTTAACTTCTAGTCCTTGTCTACGTAGATGCATTATTTATACTTTTGTGTCTTGCTTTTCGTTTAATGTGCCATAAAGAATTTTTTGTGTAAAATAACTTCATTATCTGTTTACCTAACTGCCTGTGCTCCATCAAAGATGACATACTATTTCATTTTTTTCTCATTTTATTGACATAATAGTTCTTTTTAGATTTTACCATAATAGATGATGCTGTAGAGGACACCTTGATACACTTAGCTTTTTACTTTCATTGACTAGTCTATGCAAAGAGAGACTACATGGCCGAAAGTTAAGATCAGCTTTATGGCTCCCAATTCTTGGAGCATCTTCTTTCTTTTTGAGCTCCACTAGGTATCACAATTTTGTAATAGGCCCTTTGTAATACTTCTGGTTTTTTTTTTTTTTTTTGGTCCCCAACCCGAGACTCCTTCAGCATAGTAAAATCAGAAAACTTTTTTGTCTTTATGACAAAAGCAAGGTCTAAAGGTGGAGAAAGACAAAAGAATAAGCACACTGGAAGTCATATCCTTGCTATCTTCTGCTTCTTATTTAGTATTTTTGCTAGCCAGATTTTTGGGTAGCATTTTCTCAGTGAAATTCATTTTTTTTAATTAACTCGCTCCTTTTCCTTTCATTTTCCAAGGAAGTGCAAAATTTCCTCCATGGATGAAATCAGAGATGTAATCATAGAGTTCTATAAAAGGTTGAATCATTAACCTTAAACTCCAAAGCATAGTGCTGTTCCCTTAAATATTAGAAGTGCATTCCAGCTCTTTCTGTTGATATAAAAGTTGAGATACCTGGTAAGGTGTCTTGGCAATAGGATCTATTCCTTTTTTCAGGGATGTATATATTTCCTTTATTACACAGATCATTTCTTTTGCCACCAACATTCTGTCCACGCAGTTTCATTTTGTTTTCTTTATTGTGAGGGTAAAGAACAGCTTGTTTTTTTCTTTGTTGTTTTGCAGGTCAAATTGCCCCTCCTAGTCATTTGATTCGAGTAGAAGGGAACAGCCATGCCCAATATGTAGAAGATCCCATCACAGGAAGACAGAGTGTGCTGGTGCCTTATGAGCCACCCCAGGTAAAAGAAAAATAAAATTGTGTGTGTGTGTACCAGGCAGACTTGAGAGAGCCTTAGTTTCAGTGACGGGAAGTTTTTTTAGCATCTGTGTTACTCAGTTCTTGTCATCAAATATGTAACCTCTTTCTGTGTTTCTTCTCTTTCTCTTTTCCACATGCCTCCCCTTCAAAACTTCTAAATATATACTGAATTACCTTGGTAACAAACATGGCTCTGTGCACATGTTCCCATCTTTTTTTTTTTTTTTTTTTTTCCCTTTTTTTTGTCTTTTTCCATGTCCGGCAACGGATCGCAACCCTCAGTGTCGCCCCCGCACCGGACCAGGACCAGCAACGGGATCGCAACCCTCGGTGTTGCTCCCACGCCTCGCTCAGCCAGTGAGCGGGAACCGGTACCGGTCTGCACGTGGGATCCGAACCCTCGGCGGGAGCGCCGCCGCGCTTCCCAAGCGGCGCACTATAGCAGTGTGCCACTGGGCCAGCCCCACATGTTCCCATCTTAAAGGCCGATAATAATTGAACTGGCAATTTGGTATATACACGGCATTGTTTTATCCAGCTGGTAGTAGATGTGCACCAAAACTGGATGCGAGTAGTCTGTAAATGCAAGAGCCTAAGAGGGACCTCTTAGCTGAAGTTTGAATGAACATATGGCAGATACAGATGTGTAAATCTGTTGTGCACAGTGGAGTTGTGTGGTAGAAAGTACATGGGAGTAATGAGACCAAAGTGCTTTGGTTTGCTGGCTTGCTGTGTGCACCTTTGGCATGTGACTCTCCCTCTCTGGGCTTGTTGCCTGGCCCATGAATAAGCACTTTGGACTAGATGATTTAACTCTGAGGACATTTTGAGCTCCAGATTCTTATTTATGGAAGTGTATACTCCTATGTTACGCTCCTTTACACACGTAGGGAAAATATCCGTGGAGTGCGGCTGCTGTTTGGGGCAATTTTTTTCAGCTCTCTCTTTTTAGTGACATTCATGTATGTAGTAGAGCCTATTTGAGTAGGGTAATGTGGATCAGCTTGCAAATGAACAGGGTCAAAAATCAATGATCTGTTAAAGCCTGTCTCCCCTAATGTAGTATCTAACGTTTCAAACATTAGCTTTAAGCTTCCCAGGAGGCAAAGCAAAGAGAAAACTATAATGGGTTTCAGAGTTTGCCTTTCCAGAAGGGAGAATATCACTTCATCAGAAATGGAGTTCTGTAAATAAAGGAAAGAACTGAGAAGGAAAAAGATCAGTTCAAATCATTATTAACACAGATTTTTTTCCCCCCCATGCTCAGGTTGGCACTGAATTCACGACAGTCTTGTACAATTTCATGTGTAACAGCAGTTGTGTTGGAGGGATGAATCGCCGTCCAATTTTAATCATTGTTACTCTGGAAACCAGAGAGTAAGTGGCATATGTAGAACTGTCATTCTACAGAAAAGCATGGGCAGAGGGCAAAGTGAAATTGTGTCTGCTTTCCATTAATTTTGCGTGTACAGCAGAGAGCTCCCCTTGATTTTGTCCTTTGTGCTTTAAATCCTTGCAGCAAACACTTACATAAAAGATCTAAAAAGTGGAGACAGAAGAGGGTGGGTAAAGGGAGAGAAAAAAAGAGCTGGGAAGGTGTGCAAGTTGCTTCACACCTGAATTCTTGACATTTGACTGGAATTGATTCTGATTAGACAGTGTTTGTTTTCATGTGGCCCCCAGAGCATTCAGTCTCTTTGAGTGTGTCTGGGCTGCCTAAGGGGATTTTATCTGAGACATCCACTGGTTTAACTCAAGTTTCCTTCAAAATAAGTAGCTAAATACAGCTGTTCGGCTAATGGCTTGGAGGTTCTTCGCAGAACAAATGGAATGTTATTTACTAGTATTGCTTGTGGCATGTAAGCACTTTTGTGTTCTGCCAAGTGCTTTGGGGTCCATCCGCGGAGCAGCCAAAGCTGAGCTGGTGGGGATGGTGCACTGGGGATGGCCAGCATCAGAAATGAAAACAGGAGAATGCCAAGGGACCTTTAACTTTCTTTGAATGTAACTCTTTCTGTCCCTCTTTTCAAATTCCTAGTGGGCAAGTCCTGGGCCGACGCTGCTTTGAGGCCCGGATCTGTGCTTGCCCTGGAAGAGACAGGAAGGCAGATGAAGACAGCATCAGAAAGCAGCAAGTTTCAGACAGCACAAAGAACGGCGATGGTACGAAGCGCCGTAAGTAGATGTAGTGGCCAAATGGTGGGGTATGGTTGAGTCTCCTCCAGATATTGGGATGGGGTGAATTGGAGATGTTGCATGACAAGACCTATTAGCTTTAGCAGCAAGTATGACTTGAGGACCCAGAGCCAGAGGGAATAGGTGCTGAAATGGACTCCAGGTACACACTACAGCTTGACAAAAGCAAATAGTCAGTGTGAAAATGTCTTAGTCCAGGGGTCCTCAAAATGTGACTGCCACACCAGTAGCATCAACATCACCTAGAAACTGGGTAGAAATGCAAATTCTTAGGCCCCAGATTTGCTTTATCAGAAACTTTGAGTAGGAGGCCCAGTGATCTCTGTTCAGTAAGCTTTCCAGGTAACTCTATTGCTAGCTAAAGTTTGAGAACCAGTATCTTAGCCTATTAGTATCAGTTTATCTTGCTGTTATTAACCTGCCCACCTCATGACTCTATGGCAACAGTGAGATTGAAGGACGTATTTCATAAAGCACAGTCTAGGGAGTATGCAGATCTGTTTCATCGAGTCTTGACTTTCACATTTGACCCTCTTGGGGCCTCATCTATCTCATCAGTTTTTTTCAAACTTGTCCTTTTTAATCAGTGAAAGCTTTTTTTTTTTTCCATTTTGTCTTTTTTTCGTGACCGGCAACGGATCGCAACCCTCAGTGTCGCGCCCATACCAGACCGGGACCGGCCACGGGATCGCAACCCTCGGTGTTGCTCCCGCCCCTCTCTCAGCCAGTGAGCGGCCAGTCTGTATGTGGGATCCGAACCCTCGGCAGGAGCGCCACCGCGCTTCCCAAGCGGCGCACTACAGCAGTGCGCCACCGGGCCGGCCCGTGAAAGCTTTTTTAAAGTGAAAAATTTCAAGGAATCTATAATGCAAAATAAATCAAAGCAGAGCTGCTCCAGTTGGAGGGGTGGGAGTTAGGGTGGTCTGTTGTGCCATGTCCTACCTTCAATCACTCCTTGCTGATGAGGTACAACTCCACAGAGTCCAACAACAACACGTAACAAATTGAAAGCCACTAATCCACAAGAGCTTCTAATCTTTAATACAATTCTGTTGTAGAAAGTGCTTAGCATAAGCCTAATATCGCTACAACAAGTATTTCAAAGTATACGATCATATGACCTATTTTATGGAAAAGGGTTTAATCTTATTGATTAGTATCCAGAATAAATAAAAATTGTATTGTACTTTACAGGAGAACCTATCAGCATTAACTTCTAACTGTTCAGTGCTTTTCCTGTTAGGTTCTTTCTCTCTCTGATATATATGATAAAAATTATGTGTATGTATATGAATGTATGTTTGTGTGATATAATTCCTCTTTCATTTTACTTGAGTCTACCTGGTAGCATAGTTCCTAAACTCTTCCCTGAGCACCCCAATTACCTACAAATCAATGACTTTCAATGAGAATGGATTAATCTGGATTTTGGTAGAAGGAGCATCTTTATTCACTGTAAATTGGGTGTAGTTTCTAATTTGGAAAACCTTAGGAATTTATCACTCATTTATTCACTTATTTTACCATCGGAAAGACAGCCTCTACAACCTTTTTGGAAGAGGAACAATCTGAAAAATTAAATGCAAAACCAATTTATCTTCCTTTTCGTAACAGCTCTTTACAGACACACACCAACAAGACATAGCATTTCCTGCAGCATTTCTTAAACCAGAGGCCATTTCCAAGCATCCTTCATTTCTTTCTTTTACTTATTCTTCCTCACCTTCTCCCTATTTCATTATTGCTAAGATGACACTTAACATAGAAACAATCATCACCAATTAAATGGATGCTTAGGACTAGAATCTCTAATTTCACAGGTGCTGCTGGTGCTACTGTCTGGTTAATATGTATTATTAAATATGTTTAATATGTATTATTGCTTTAGAAATGTTCCCAGGGTGAAACTTGCACTTTTCTCCTACCAGCTTTTCGTCAGAACACACATGGCATCCAGATGACATCCATCAAGAAACGAAGATCCCCAGATGATGAACTGTTATACTTACCAGTGAGTCTCCCTTGGGTGTTCATAGTGGCTCATTTTAACCTTCTTGTAATGAGCATTTGCTATGTGGTCATCTTCCAATTACATGTAGCAATGGGAAAGGAGGTGTCTTAGTTAGTTGGGGCTGCTACAACAAAGTGCCATAGACTGGGTAGCTTATAAACAAAAGAGATTTATTTCCACACAGTTCTGGAGGCTGGAAGTCTGAGATCAACTTGCTAGTCTGCTTGGGTTCTGGTGAGAGCCCTCTTCTTAGTTGCAAACTGCCATGTTCTCCTCGTATCCTCATACAGCAGAAAGAGGGCTATAGAGCTCTCTAGAGTTTCTTTTATAAGGGCACTAATTCCATTTATGAACGCTCTACCCTTATGACCTAAATTATTCCCTAAAGGCCCTTCCTCCTAATGTCATCACATTGGCGGTTATTATTTCAACATATGAATTTGGGGGGGACATAAACATTTAGTCCATAGTGATGGGGGTGGGTAGTAAGATAAAGCAGAAAGAATATATTATTTGAAAAATCAGGAGATTATTTCTCCTCCACAGTTTTGGAATGTATTGACAGTGTACACTCATCTGCTTACTCACCCACCCAATCAGAACTACCTTCCCAACAAAACTTTTCTTACCCCAATATTTAAAATTAACTTGCACTCCATTATTTAAGAATGATAAGATTATCCAAGACAGTGTGGTTATAGCAATTTAGACCTAAAATGTTGTCGGAAAGAGTTCACAAAGTTGATAATATAGCAATTATGGAGAGTTGAATGTGATTTCTTTTAGAGAGTGCTATTAAAAAAAAAAAAAAGCCAAGCAAAGCAGAATCCTCAATTATACACGAATGGCCAGAAAGCTCTGCCCAATTATTATGTAAGAACATAATTCACTCCTACAAGGAACATTAGCCCCCTTGAGGTCATTAATAAGTCCCTTTATTAGACTACAGTTTCAGTTTGTAGAATATTTAACTACATTAGGTCTTTGCCAACTAGAGTGGCAGTAAAGTCTTGGTGACCAGTATAGCCTTGATGCCATTTAAACTGACATGAGAACAGGCAGGCTGGGCCAGGAGATTTGACCGTGCCACCCTGGGATTGAAGATGAAGCTACTCAACAGGTCTGGGTGTGCCGTGCCTTTTTCCCACCTTCTTTGGGGCCTGACCCCCAGGGGAATAGGCTGCTGCTAGACCAATCAGACAGGCAGTTAGTTGAGATTCTCAGTGTCTTGTTTCTCAGGATACAAATGGAAACTGACTTGTGACCTTTAAGTAAAACAGTACCTCATATATTGGATATTTCAAAAGGCTTCATGTATTTTCAGCTGATGAGATAGGGACTATTTGAAAAGCTATTTTAAAATATCAGTTTGTACTGATGGAAGAGGTACCCTGTAATAAGTTACATAGAAAAGAATTAGTCAAATTAAATTTCGGTGGGGGGGAACCTCTATTAATTTAACATGTATTTAGTTGGTATTTTTTGAGTGGTGAATATACTAGAGCCTGAGCATTTAGAGATTGAAAGTAAGAATGGTGTCCTACCAAAGAGTTTGCCTTCTACTGAAAGAAATTAAAGAGGACACAAAAAGATGGAAAGACATTCCATGCCCTTGAATTGGAAGAATTAACATTGTGAAAACGTCCATAATACCCAAAGCAATCTATAGGTTTAATGCAATCCCCATCAGAATGCCAGTGACATTCTTCTCAGAATCCTGACATTCACGTAGAACAACAAAAGACCCCAAATAGCCAAAGCAATCCTGAGCAAAAACATTAAAGCTGGAGGCATAACACTCCCTGACTTCAAGCTGTACTACAAAGCTATAGTAACCAAAACAGCAAGGTACTGGCATAAAAATAGGCACTCCAGCCAATGAAACAGAATAGAGAACCCAGAAATCAACCCACAGATTTACAGCCAACTAATCTTTGACAAAGGCAACAAGACCATGCATTGGGGAAAAGACTGCCTCTTCTATAAATGGTGCTGGGAAAACTGGACATCCATATATATAGAAAAATGAAACTAGACTCAAAGACAAAGACAAAAATTTTTGATAAATGCTTCAACAGAGCTAGTCATGGAGCTGTAGGGAGCACACAGGAAGGACCACAGATGCAGACATCAAGAATAAGGTCAGGAAAAGTTTCTCAGAAGAGGGACCCCAGAGCTAGGTTGAGCAGGCGTTAACCCAACAATAGGTAGAGAAAATCTTACCATTTCTGAATTCTGACAAGTTCTGCATATAGTACTCCAGGTGGGGACTGGAGTAAGGCAGGTAAAGTGCCTGGAGTACGAAGTTTAAATAGGCAGCCACTCTCAGGACCCTCAAGCACCCTAAGGGCCTCTCCTGCCTCACCCTAGACCTGGCCCTGATCATACTTTTTAAAGCTTTTGAAAGACTTTTTTTTTTAAACAGAAAAACATTTTTTTTTCTTCCCAGCTGAAAACTTTGTCCTTCCAGAGATAGTTACAGTCAAGTCTCATTTTTTTGTGGTAGCTTTGTTTTATAAAGTCACTGTGAAATCTGTATCAGTACTGAATCATTGCTTCTAGGGGAAATGTAGGATTAGGTTCCTGTGAGCCTCTGGTCATAACACTTTGTAACAGATCAATGCATAACCTTATTTTTTGTGTGTTTCTGTGTAAAGACACTTTGTTTAATATATACTGTTGACTCATTAACATTAAACTCATGGCCAACAACACCATACCCATGCCTGAGTAAAACCCATCTAATATATGTATTTTTCTGTAAGGCACAGCATGGCCTTCTTGCACTTAGGAACACTAAACAGCACTTCACATTAGAGGGCCATTTTAAACAGCAAAATCACCAACAAAAAGCACAAAAATGTGAAAAATGTGGCACTAACTAGACTATGAAGAGGACTCTTGTTTACAGCATGAGAGCAGACACAAAAACAGAACATTTCCTTGTTTGACCTTGCTGAGAACATGCACAGGTGACTCAAAAGCACTAAGAGTATTGATTTTCATGTTACAAATAAATGTTAGCAAGTAGGCTAGCAAATACAAAATCCACGAGTAGTGAGGATTGACTGCATTTCTAACAGTTCTCCAGCTCTTCATTTTTCCCCATCATTCCTTCTGCTTGCTTACATAGGTGAGGGGCCGTGAGACTTATGAGATGCTGTTGAAGATCAAAGAGTCCCTGGAACTCATGCAGTACCTTCCTCAGCACACAATTGAAACCTACAGGCAGCAGCAGCAGCAGCAACACCAGCACTTACTTCAGAAACAGTGAGTGTGTCAAAGTCATTTCGGGAGGCATGAGCCAGGGTGACTTACTTGAGTCAGCAATAGGGTGATTGACAGGCCATGCAGAAAATAACGTGAGGCAGCGTATCACAGCAGGGTCAGATGAGCTGCTGTGGCACTCCTTTTTCAATTTCAACCTTTATATCTCTTATCATAACCTTCCCTTTAAGGAACACCACTTAAGAGACTCACCCTTCTTCTCTGGATCCCTGATCCATACACATCTAACAATAAAAGAATTTTGCGTACATACTCTATTTGAGTAATACTCTGTATATTTAAAAATATAAAATCTTTCTTCATCCCAGTGGATTGTCTGGTACATCTCCTGGGATGCACACAATCCATTTTTGGAAATACCACTGTAGACTAGGGATAGCAAGTAGGTTTTATTATAAAGTGAGCTGTGTGGGTGCTGTGTCGAGAAGGATTCTGAGACCTGAGCATGCTCATTGGGAAAATGTCTGGATGCAGAAGAACAAAGTAGCATCACATTGCCATATTTTAGCATCCCTGCTCTAGATTGTCTTCCAGTTATACATTTTTATATAAATGGGACTGGATTTTGCAACCATATTAGAATATACATATAACCTATTTATGTGTTAAGTTTTATCTTGACTCTTGGATCTTCGATGATGCTGTTTTATAACTAACAAGAATACAATAGTTCTTATGAGAGGATGAGAAATTGGCAAACCAGGACTCTATTTGTACTTACCTTTCTGTGGTTAAGAATAATCACCTGTTAGCTTAATTAAGGTATTGTATGGCTACTGAAAGTATTGCCAGAGTCTCTGTAGTTAAATGTAAAATATATATATTTTGAGCCCATGTGAGCAATTCAAACATTCAACTGTACACCTCTAGCAAAAAGAAATGAAGCCAAAATCATCTTGCCTAAGGCAAAGATTATCTTTCCCAATAGAAATGCAATGAACAATAAATAATGGTTGTTTTGTGATATGTTATTAGCGACTATAGGGAGTTAGCTACGGAAAATGTAATAAAGAGGGCTCATTTTTCTTCTTTTAATCAACATAAATGCAATCGAGGAGACTGGAGTGCATCTCTGGTAGTAAGGAGACATCCTGCAAACACCTGTCTGCTACAAAGTGGGATGGGTAACAGAGGGATAGAAAAAGAAGCATGCTCCCTCTTCAAAGGACTTGAGGCTACTTGAGCATTTAAGACCATTTTTGACCAGAAGGGATCTCACCAATTTACTTTTAGCATGAAAGTTTTTCAGATTGTAATTATATGGTATTATATATAAATATGAGCAGAAAGCTTAATCTGGTGGTTCCTTGGGAACACAGAGTATCCCAAAGGAAAATTAGAACTCAGAGTTGTAGACAAAATTTCCATTGCCAATCATATGGATTTTTTGTGATATTCAATGGAAAAATATGTTAATATATTTAAGTAAAAAACTGATTTAGTTTTCATAAAATCTTACAACAGGGATTAAAGAAACAGAAACTTGTAACATCATTTACAGACCAGAGGGGCTAAGTGCCTCATGCTATGCTATGGTGTGAAGAAATGCCTGCCTCTCACTTTGGAAAAGTTTGACTCAGCCAAAATGACTCCAGAAAACAGTAACATATGCTGAACCAGTTGCTCTGCAATACTGTTTCCTGTCTTTTTTTTTTTTTTTTTTTTTTTTTTTTTTCAATTAACAGGAAAAGTTCTGACCATCTAGCATAGGGATTGGTAAACTTTTTTTCTGTAAAGTACTGGTGGTAAATGATTTAGGCTTTCTGGTCCATATAGTTAATGTGCAACTACTCAGTTCTATGATTGTAGCACAAAAGCAGCCATAGATAATACGTAAACAAATGAGAGTGGCTGTTACAATAAAACTTTATTGGGCTGGCTGGTTACCTCAGTTGCTTAGAGCTCGGTTTTAATAACACCAAAGTCAAGGGTTCGGATCCCCATACTGGCCAGCTGCTAAAAACAAAGAACAAAACAAACATAACTTTATTTATGGACCTTGAAATTTGAATTTCATATAATTTTCACATGTCATGAAATTTTATTCTCCTTTTGAGCATTCTCCCTACCCCATTAAAAAACGTAAAGATTGGGCCGGCCCGGTGGCGCACTGGAGAGTGCGCCGCTTGGGAGCGCGGCGGCGCTCCCGCCGAGGGTTCGGATCCCATGTGGAGACCGGTTCCCGCTCACTGGCTGAGCGCGGTGCGGGCGCAACACCGAGGGTTGCGATCCCGTTGCCGGTCCCCGGTACAGGCGTGACACCAAGGGTCGCGATCCCGTTACTGGTCAGTAAAAAAGACAAAAAGGAAAAAAAAAAACGTAAAGATCATTCTTAACTTATGGGCCAAATTGTGCCTATTCACTATCGTTTGCCAGTCTTTCTTGTAGATGAATGAGTGGCTCTTTTGTCATTGCTTCTTGAGGCTTAGATTTTGTTTGATAGGTGCATTTGGAAGTTCATACGTATATTCTAAGGCAGAAAGGTATTAAAAGGTTTCAGCAAATCCTAAAGTGATTTTTAAAGTGACATTTCAGTATCTAACAAAATATGACAGCAGCCTTTGACAGACATCTCTTTTGTCTAAGTGAGGCATGCCCATTCAGATGTAAAATAGAAGAGTACTTCAAAAAGTTCATGGAAAGATTCATATTATCTTTTAATTCTATTTTTCCATGAACTTTTTGAAGTACCCTCGAGTAGTTAATGATACAACCCCATTATCAAAAGGCTGGAATAGTTGACTTGATTCATGTAACAAATTCTTATTGAAGATATGCTATATTGAAAGCATTAAGGATAGAGATAAGAAAGATGAGACTCCTGCCTTCCCATAGTTTACAATTCAGTAGTTTTGGGTTTCTAACCAAAACATCTTCTGAATTTTAAGAAAGCTCTGGAACTTTATTATTAGCATTGTGTAAGTTAATAGTATAAGTTAAAACAGCTTCTGTAGATCATACAAGAAAGGGAATGGTTTAGTGTAATTGTTTTAGAGACTTTACAAGTGAGGAGGATTAACATTTGTTAGTCAAGTGTATATGCTATTCATGTCCGTTTATGTGGTGTGCATGAAAATGCATAGCCCTGTGTTTCTATATGATGAGTTATCCAGTGCTTATTGTCTCACTAGCTTGCATTGCTCTAAAGGGAAATTTTTTTATCTATATTTCTAAAATAATCTATTTCATCAGAAAAGAAAATGCATCTTAAAATTGTGTGATTTGAAAAAGCCCAAAAGATCTTAGGGACATATTTTCACTTTTTTGCATGTGTGGCTACAGAAAAAAAGTGAGAAATTAGTAGCTTCATAGTCCCCTGGTGTGTTCATTTAAAAGTATCACATGCATGTTTTTGAGTTGGTATCTCACAGCTGTGATAACTTGTGCATGGAAATCTAACAGACTGCAAAATGAAATCTTTGCAAAATATAGACATTTGGTCTAATTATGCCTTCTTAACGTTTTATATATATATACATGGGTCTCCAATGATTGATATACATCTATACAAATTCTCCACTTGCTCTATTCTTCAGCTGAGTTCTTTCCAGCTCTCTTATTTTCATGCAAATCCCCAAGAAAGAGCATGAATGACTAGACAAAGAAATGGAAATCTAATTTTCTGGCAATCATTTGAAAAGAATAAATCAGCGTAGAAAATGCCTATAATACCCTGTGTTTTCCTTTCTAAAACATAGAACCAATTTTATGCTGTAAGAAATCGATTTTATGCTTCTCTTTATAGCAGAGGGAAAATTAGTGGGAAGGGAACACACTTTCTACAAGGTGCCTGTAAACTATTTTCAGTTTAATTACTTCTGTTAGTTTCCCACTATGTGTTTTCTCTCTGCTTTTCATTTGTGCATGCTTTTCCTTTTTTATAAACTCCTTCACAATTACCTTCATGATCATAGGCTTTATAGAAGATAGTTTTTATACTGAGTTGCTGTGAATCAAATTGTTATAGATACAAGTAGGCTTTACATTATGAATAAATTTGATTTTAGTTGATTTGCCCACATTGGTATAAATATAGGGAATTGTGTTTATAGAGGCCATAATCTAATGAAAGGACAAATTGGACCCAATTTTTACACTAGACTTCCTGCCTTCATGTTTTCAAGTGGCATTAACTCTTAAGTCAGCTTTGTAGAAGCCACTTGACACCTATTTAGAAAGCTTTTGACTTCTATACTTGAGACCAGTACTATTTCTTTTTCATTTTTTCTGCAGTTTATCCTTCTTGGCTTCCTTGGTGAACTCAGGCCAATGTCACTTTGTTACAATTTTGTTTAGCCTAACTCTTGCTTTTCTCTGGAAAATTGTTTTTGAGTTTCTGCAGGGTGGAATTTTATTTACATTGTTAATACAAATCTGTGACGTCCTTAGGAGACTTTCGTGTTTCCTTCTTGGTTATGATCACTTGATGATTGTAGCTCATTAGTAATACAAGTCAGAAACTATTGGAACAGAGCAAGATCTGCAAGACCATGGTAGCACAGCCCCTCACACCACAGCTGGGAAAACTGAGGCCCAGTGAACTCCACTTGTGATTTCATGAGCAGTTCATAATGAAGCTAAGACTATAATCACATTTAGAACATAGAGCTCTTTGCAGTGTTTTGGTCTGCTTCATTAGTTAATAGTAATAAAACCAAAGCAAGCATGTATTCCCATTTTTCTGTGTCTGTTACCAGTCCATTGGTATTTATCCTTACTGTTTCAGTTTAAAACTCATTTGGCTATGATTATCTCCAAGAATGTTATTTTTTTTCTCAAATTCACATATCTGAGGGAGAAACAAGCAATATTTTCAGTAGTAGCAATGGAGGAGAGAGTAGAGGATACAGATCTCCAAACTGATAGAAGTTATTAACACCATATTTCTAGAAATCCTCCACATTTGCAGAATATTTGCTTAAAATCACCAGCTTATAGGTAAAAACACAGATGAATTTGGCAGTCTCCTATAGTTCAGCCTTACAGTTATCATGGTACTGCACACGTTTTTATAGTTTACAGTGCTGCTTTTGAATTTTCCAGCTATGTTACTATTAACACCATATTTCTAGAAATCCTCCACATTTGCAGAATATTTGCTTAAAATCACCAGCGTATAGGTAAAAACACAGATGAATTTGGCAGTCTCCTATAGTTCAGCCTTACAGTTATCATAGTACTGCACACGTTTTTATAGTTTACAGTGCTGCTTTTGAATTTTCCAGCTATGTTACGAAGTTTTCAGGGCAGAGATTTATTACGTCTGAGTTGGAAATGAAGTAAAAACACACAGATTAATTAAACTCAGCTAGATTAGATCACATCTCTAAATTCTCACCTCTCCTTGAAGAACTGGTCTCAAAGTTTAAGCCCCTGGGGTCCATATACTGTTATCATGGCTGGAGCACTAGTTTGATTTCTGCACATTGTCCTCTGCTAGTCCTTGCTTCAAGAGAAGCCCCAAACTTTAATATCCAAACAAGGAGTGAAAGCTCTAGTTCTTTAGTTGACAGAAAATTGCTTTTATAACAATTTGTATTCTGGAATATTCTGTTAAGATAATACCAATTCTTGATGGTGAGATGGTTTACTTCATCCCAGCACTAAGCAAGTAAAAATGGCTTTGTTCCTTTGCAAAGAAACCAAATGTGATTCAAAAAGCCAGTCTGGGAAATAATTCTCAAGTACTTCATGGGGTTGCACAACTTTTAGCAAAATAAAAGGGTTTGTTTCTGGCTTCCTTGTGGCATAATTGATTTCTTAATTATGCAAAAGTTGCTTTTGTGAGTTTGATATATGTATTTACAGGCCAAGTTTGTGACTGAAAGGATTAAGATACTTATCCATCTCAATCTGAAGCACATACAAAATACTCATTAATAGTTCTTTACAAATGCATAGTGACGCAGCCCCTCTACTGATAAGATCATATTGCTTCATATTTCATAGTTAGGCTAGACAGGAACAGTAATGAGGTATAGTAATTGGGCAGATGACATTTTCCAAAAGATTAAAATTTATTCTCGTTTCTGCATTCCCTTTTTCAATTAATTGAGTCCAATATACCATATGCTAAGCCCTGTGCTGAGCACCTTGACTTTGTCTCAGTAGTCCTCAACTAAATCACCTTGTGGAACTTGTTAAAAATATATGGGCCTGTGCTCCAGCCTTGGCTCAGAAAGGGATCTGGGAAAATGCATTTTTTTTTTATACGTTCCACAATTGGTTCTTATGTATACTTCTGATTAACTACGATTGCCTTACCTCATTTTCTCTTTATAAAAACTTGAGTAGTCTCTGAGTAATTTTAAAGAAGGATAAAAAGGAAGGAATAAAAATAGGTTTTCAGGCATTCTATTGTCTATACTATGATCATGAAGGTATAAGGAGTGTGTTTCTGTATTCAATTGATTTGAATATATGAAGTCCTAAGCCTTCATCTTTTCTTTTCTCTGGTTCCTCTCTGCAGTCTCCTTTCAGCCTGCTTCAGGAATGAGCTTGTGGAGCCCCGGAGAGAAACTCCGAAACAATCTGACGTCTTCTTTAGACATTCCAACCCCCCAAACCGATCAGTGTACCCGTAGAGCACCCCCTCCGTATTTTAAGTGTGTGTGTTTCCATGTGTGTATGTGTGTGTATGTGTCCAGCCCTCATAAAACAGGACTTGAAGACACTTTGGCTCAGAGACCCAACTGCTCAAAAGCACACAGCCATTAGTGAGAGAATCTTTTTGAAGGGACTCAAAACTTTACAAGAAAGGACGTTTCTGCAGATTTTGTATCCTTAGATCTGGCATTGTCAGATCAGCAACCACTGTGTTTGTTTGTGAGCTTTTTGTTGTTTCCTGGGGGTAGGGGTTTAGATGGGAAAAGGGGCATTAAGGTGTTTATTGGAACCCTTTTCTGTTACCTTCCGTTGTGTTTCTAAAACTCTTAATGAAGCTTTTGAGCAGGTCTCAAACTTAAGATGTCTTTTTAAGAAAAGGAGAAAAAGTTGTTACTGTCTATGCATAAGTAAATTGTAGGTGACTGAGAGACTCGGTCATGCCCTTCAATGCTGGTCATGCAGTAATATTGCAGTTAGTAACAAGCTGAGGTGTCAAGTGTACTGCTGGGCAGAGAGGTGATAATTACTATAAGTAGCCAATTTTGGGGGGTGAGGTGTTCTTTTCTTCTTTTTGAGAATTTGCATTACTAGTATCCTGCCCTAATATGTAGGTAGAAAGTTCATTAATGCTATGTCAGTGCCTACCTCTGCCACTGAATGTCAACATCTGATATGATACAATCCTCCTTGCACATAAAATCCTGAAGACCTACCCCAAAACTTGTTAAACCCTAAGGCAGGTAAATTTATATTGCAGTTTTAATGGGAAGGTAAAACCACTCCAATAATATTGCCCCAGGCAGTTATTTACCATTATTCAGAGCTTCATATAGAGTTCAAAGTCCTCTCACCAAATCTATGATTAATTTGTTCAGTTGGAGCTCCTAGCCCTAAATTCTACCAACCATAAAACCTACCATATTACAGACACTGTTCAAATGCATTTATCCAAGAGACTTAGGTTTTGATTAAGTGAAGTCCAAGGAGACACATGCTAAAATCAACACTCCTGGCCTAGAAATTAAAGATAGAAAGAGTAGATGACTTTAGTTAGAGAATCTCTATTTCTTTCCATTTAAATACATATTTTAAAATAATAGCATAAAGACTTTAAAAATCTCCTCCCTTCCCCATCTCCCCAAAACAGATCATCAGTGTTGTATTCTCTGTTAAGACAATGATTCTTGTTATTGAGGCTGTTGCTTTATGGATGTGTGATTTTAATTTTCAATAAACTTTTGCATCTTGGTTTATCTTGCATTTTTTTGTTTCTGTCTCTCTTCCTTTTTTTTTTTTCTTAAGTTCTAGAATATTCTCATGTAAGTGCTTGAAGTATCATATAGGTCTAAAGAACAAGAATAATAGAACAGTCACTTCGATCCTGTCTACATGTCTTCTCTCAATATTTAGTGTTTCTATTTAAGATACTCTGTATCAAGATTATTGATCCTAAAAATTAATTGCAATGCCTACACTAACTTAAAAAAATATTTTAGCTCTATAAGTGTCTAATTTCATCATGGTTATTTAGGCACCATAGTATCATTTAGATATCTCTAAACAAGCCTCAATTTGTATCTTATATTGCTGAATTTACTGAAATAAATGTAAATCAAGTACAAATTTATTAAATAATTTGGCTTCTATGATATAGGCATTAGCAAATATGTAGCCAAAAATCTGTAGTGGAACCTGTTGTCCAATGCTTTTTTAAAAAATTTACAGTATGTTCTGAGCTTTGACTAATTCCTTGTAAGAACTTCATAAGAAGTTATTCTGCATAAAATAATTGCCAAAAATCTGTAGTGGAACCTGTTGTCCAATGCTTTTTTAAAAAATTTACAGTATGTTCTAAGCTTTGACTAATTCCTTGTAAGAACTTCATAAGAAGTTATTCTGCATAAAATAATTTAGGAGCTTAGATAAATACTTAAATAATAACTTTATGTTTGAGATAAAAGTATATTAGTAAAATCAGATAATCTTGTTACATTTATAAAGTGTTTTTAATTAGTCTAATCCTTTCATTCCCAAATCCCTGAAAGGATTGGTGAGTATGTTTTAGCTTAATATTTGCTTTTTCTTTTAGAAGTTTTTTTTTTCTTTCAGCCTGTTTTTATGTAAGTTTTTGATGAGTTTATAATTTTATATAAATGCACATATTTGAAATGATGGAAAATACTTGAAAATTATGATTGTTAGCTACAGAATAAATGTTGCCCTTTGTTTCTGGAAACAGGATTTCCCAGGTAGAGAGAAAGGTCACAGGCCGGGCAGTACTGAGCAAAATTTAGAGGAGGAACAATTCCTTTTCTGACGTCCCCTGCCTTTCCTTTTTTGGGGGTCTTTTTTATACCAGGTATGTTCTGTTATACCCCCAGTATACATCCTTTTTCCCCTCTCAAATTCTACACTCCAGAAATGGTTTGGAGAAACAGATTTAACCTGATGTACCACCAAATTCTTTTAGAGTTGTTTTTTTTTTTAAATAGCAATGGAAGATTTGTGCCAAAAGAGGGAGTCTAGTGGAATTCTAGGTGTCTCCTGAAAGGTGGAGAAAGTAACTTGTGTTTTCTCAGAAATTTTGACATTCACCACATAGATAACTTTGAATTTGCGACTTCTCAAAAATTTTGACATTCTACCACATAATAGTCACTAGAGTTGGAATCAGTAAACCTGATTTCTAATCCTGGATTATCTAAAACCCCACTATTAGCTCTGAAATTCTGAATTTTATTCTTAGTCATGTGTGCAGAAGCTTAACATTGTTAGAGTTAAGAACTTGGACTTGGCTTTACTGGGATTTCTCCTCAAAACCAAAAATATGAGACACATCTTTCTATATATGTCACATTGAATTTTTAGAAAAATGTAGTAAGTGTCTAGAGAAAACAACCTTGGGTGTATACCTTGTTATTTCTCCTGAGGAGAGCTGTGTTCTTACTTTCTGACTTTTTGGTTTTGGTTTGAGGGAGGATCACAGGTCAGATACCGCATAATCTTCATAGTAACTCTTCTGGAATAAATATAATACCTGTTCTACAGATTAAGAAAATGAGATTCAAGAGACTTGGATGACATTCAAAGTCACTTAAACAGCTTGTGTCAGATCTAGAAAGTGACCCAGATGTTTCTGTTGACTCTAAAAATCTATGTTCTGTGGTTTCTGATCTACATTCCTCAAATGAAGTGGTTTATGATGAAAAATAATAAATGAACTGATCAAATAGTCAAAAATAACCACAAGGGAAAGGGAGAAGAAATCCTGTTGTAGCAGGATTTAGAAGGCATTTAATATAGCTGAGGGTCCAGGGTAAATGCAAAGCTTTTAAATGTGTTTTTATTTTCCCAGTTGTGGACATTAATGGTTCAAGTGCTATAGGTTCAACTGATTTAGGGGAATGGAAAAGAAAGGTAAAGTTCTCTTTAAGTAACAGAGGACTGACCTGCATCTGGGATAGGGGCTCCCTGGCATCTTTGGTACGCTGCAGTGGGCCACAACAGTTGAAGCAGCAGCAGCTGACGAAGCATCTCACAAAGCATCTCTTTGCTGCCTTGCCCTGTGCTTCTTTACACTTTGGTGTAGACTTAAGGTTGCTCCTAAGTATATCCAAATGTGCTGGCTCTTCTCCAAGGCTCCTACCCAGGGAAGGAGTGGACTCAGAGTGCTTCATAATAGGCTGAGAGGCACCCTTTACTACATCTCTTGCTCCCTGCTCTATCTCAGTCTCCTGCATTTTTCTTACCCCTTTACCCATTTCTTGATCCTGTAACCTACCACTGTCTTATTTCTGGGGAGGTGTTGCACAATGAAAGAAAAAACTCTTGGACTGGGTACCAAGGGACCTGGTTTTATCCTTAACTCATTCATTAGCAATATGTGGCCTTGGGCATAGTTTTTTCTTAAAGACTTATATTTCCTCATTCTGCCATTCCCTGTCCTGCCATATCATGACCTGCTCCACAGGGGTGCTGTGACAATCATTCAGAACGTGAATAAAGGAGAGCTTGGTAACCTGAAGTGTTTTGCAGTTGGGAGAATTTATTATGTAAACACCTGTTCGTACAATTTGGGTCTATAATTGTGAATACTTGAGAAAGGCTAAATAGAAAAATCAATGCCCACCTACCTTAAAGGCAGTCATTGTAAAATGCCGCTGAACTGTTAGTTATACATTAGTTGTCATCTCATTTATGCAAATTTATGTATAGTGTATTGTTTGCATTCTTCCAGCTGTGGCTCTTCAGTGATATGGAATTGGGTCTTCCCTGTTTCCATGTAATCACGAAGAATACAGAGTGGCACCTTCAAAGACCAATGCTCCTGCTGTGCCACCCAAGTGCTACAGCCATTTTTAAAAAAATTTTTTTAAACATCATTATGCCATGCTTGCTTGGGACCTGCGTTCATTTACAGAGCCTTCAAAATTTTATGCACACACACACACAAATAAAACTCAGAGTGGCACCTTCAAAGACCAATGCTCCTGCTGTGCCACCCAAGTGCTACAGCCATTTTTTAAAAAATTTTTTTAAACATCATTATGCCATGTTTGCTTGGGACCTGCGTTCATTTACAGAGCCTTCAAAATTTTATGCACACACACACACAAATAAAACTCCCCCCCAAAATTTTTTTTATCTGCCCTCTAATGTAAATATGGCTGCAGCCGGAAGGAGGCAAAAAGAAACAAAATAATACATTTTGCTCAAAGCCAAGTCTTCATTCTGCAGGCACAGTAATTACCGTAAGTGCCACATAGTCTGTAAAGTTCCTCTTCATGTTCTCTCTTTCAGTTCTCATCACAGTCCTACAGGGGAGGAGGGATTATTATTACTGTTGTATCTACTACTCTGTGAGCATCAAAAGATGGGCCCCATTTCTTTTTAGTTTACCTGGCTCTCACATCTAATTCATGAAGCAAGGGTGTATGTATGTAGTTTGTGTTTTTTGTTTTGTTTTTTGAGAAAATGAAGGCAAGGATTTTAAGTATCTTGCACAGAGACCTATAGCTTCCTCATATATTCTAGAGGAAGACTTAAATTTTGATTTTCTGACTCTCATTCTACTATATATCACTTATTCTAATTAATAGGAAAGTCAGGAATGAATATCAAGTAGGGAAAATCATCTGTAATGTAACACATAATATGACAGACCATTCTAGTAAATTGCCAAGTTGGAGGCTATACTGAGTGGAAAACTGTTGGATTTTGTGTATTTTGTTTTGATTTCCCATTTCTCCTGGGAGACTTGTGGGAAGTCAACAGAACAGTTGTTTGGACTTCAGAGTTCTACTTCATAGAAAGGCTGTTGGCATTAGGATGGGTTTTCTCATGGCCCATGAACATCTCAGCTGAGAAAGCATGTTTCCAACTTGGGGCCTCTGAATATCCCAAATGGCCTAGGAAGCTGCAGATGGAATGCCTCAGCTGCAATCTGAGCTTGGGATCTCCGTGTCTTTCATCAGCCTTTATGTCTTTGCTCTGTTCTTTCTCCCTACTAGTTTTCAGTCTTGTTTGAGATGAAGGGCAAGAGAGGGGAAGAAGATGGAGGAAACAATGGAGGAAAAAGAAAGATGCAATTATTTTCTGTCTCACAAAGGAGATGCTTGAGAAAGATATTAAACTCTGTACTGTGCACATTCAGGAAAAATATGATTTGATGACAGCCTTGCAATCACTGTCTAGTCAGGAAATATTCTGAAATGGAAACAAAATTAACAACTGACCATCAATCCTGGAGGAATATTTTGCAAGTGTACAGTTTGAGGACATGTTTTAATCTTAGACGTGCTGGAAATGACCAGTCCTCATTCCTCAAGTCCCATGCTCACCATCATTTCCATGTTCGTGTTCCTAGGACCTCGATGCAGTCTCAGTCTTCATACGGTAACAGCTCCCCACCTCTGAACAAAATGAACAGCATGAACAAGCTGCCTTCCGTGAGCCAGCTCATCAACCCTCAGCAGCGCAGCGCCCTCACTCCGACCACCATTCCTGATGGCATGGGAGCCAACAGTAAGAGCACCTCCCGTTAGGTGCACCTGAAGGATGAACAGGGCTGGTATAAGAAAAGACTCTGCTCTGGGTTGGGGAAAAGGCTTGTCCTTAAGCTAAGTGAGAGGCACAGGGGGACAAATCTGATCATAGTCAACTGGCTTGGGTTTCTGACAGTAAAGCTCTCAGTCTTGAGGTGTATGGTACCTTACAAAACCCACTGGTAGAAGTGGAGAAGGCTGTTTTTTCAGTAGTGATAAGAAC
Source organism: Galeopterus variegatus (assembly GCF_000696425.1). NCBI lineage: Eukaryota > Metazoa > Chordata > Mammalia > Dermoptera > Cynocephalidae > Galeopterus > Galeopterus variegatus. The sequence goes on along the minus strand of NW_007727380.1, from coordinate 176,228 downwards.
TGTACACTTTCAGCCAAACTGATGGACAACCACCTTGTGCAATCTTTAAGACAGTCAAAAGGAAATGTATCCAACGTGTGGGAAATAACATGGTGTGGTAGACTTAAAATCTAGAGAAATACATTATGGTCTGGACTCTGTTGCTGAATTAGTTACATAATTATAGACAAGTCACTTCTCTGCTGTAATGTTCAGTTTTTCATCCATAAAATTACCACTCTGCACGTTTAACATTTTTTGAGTCTATCCTCCTACAGTCTTGACCTTCTTAACTCACCTACTCCGTCCCATACACACTCAGTAGGGAACTGACCTATGAAGGGTTCTGCTTTTTACTTATTCACACAAATTCCTCATGTCAACTAATTATAAATGTAAAAAGCCTTGTGAGACTTGGACCTCCAAATGGACGATGATTGTCTGTAGCTTTGCTATAAATATGCTTATTCACACAAATTCCTCATGTCAACTAATTATAAATGTAAAAAGCCTTGTGAGACTTGGGCCTCCAAATGGACGATGATTGTCTGTAGCTTTGCTATAAATATGATTATCTTGCCCGCTAGAACTAAATCTAGCAAAGTGGATGCATAATCTTGAAAGAAAAAAAGGATGGTAAGAACATAGAAGGATGTATAATAATATTCTCAGGGATGCAGAACACTAAACACTGCACAGGTATCCTGTAATCTCCACCCCCTAAAAAAAGGTACCCTGGATCTTGTCCTTTGAAATCCCTAATTATTTTGATCAAGCATCTAAACTTGCATTTCAGTGTTGCCGTAAAAAGCCTGGGCTTTCTGAAAGAAGTTATGGGAGGCTAGAATTGTGTCTCTCTCTGGTGTGGTGGCACATGTTCCTATTTTAATGAGATAGAGGTGTATGTGGTATGGTTGCCTGTTGTGACAACAAGGACTTTAGAGCCAGATTGCTCTCTCACTAGTGATACATGCATTCTAAGGCTCAAAACCTGACCCCTTGACAGGTCTGCTATTTTGACAGTAAAAGGAATAAAAACCATTCATTTTCCACTGTATTCTTTCTTGTGATATCTTAGAGTCCTCGACTTGTTTCTTGAGATGGCAAACTAATGGTAATGGTGGTGATGCTTCACATTTGTGTAACTTACACTTTGCCTGCTTTTTCTTATTTATACTTCACAGTTATCCTTTGATGTACTCAGAAGGGAAACGGGTTGAGATGGGACAGGGCTATGCCCTCTAGCCAGCTAGTTAGTGGCGGAGGCCGGTTACCCTCGGCACACTACTGTTCACTGAAGTGGAAACAAATTAAATTCACCTTTTTGTAGATAAATTACTTTGCTTTTTTTTGACTTGAAGGCAAAGTTTATTTCATAAATACTATACTTTGTTCTCTACCAGTGAATGTTTGCAGTTTATAATTTAGTAAAATACCAGTAGGTTTTGGTGGCGTTTCTGCATACTACGCTGAAATGGAGCATAAGAAAGAGTTAAAATTTTTTGTTGTGTTCTTCCTTCTTAGGTGTATGGTTCCCTAAAAATGAAACAGTAATTCCTTCCATTCCCCAATAAATATTCTAAAGGTCACTCTCTCATTTGCAGGTTTGTTCATTTGTTCACTTAGCTTAAGTTTGCTGAGCATCTCCTCTGTGCCAGGCACTGTGCTAGGGTCTGTGGGGACTAGACATGTACAAGATCTAATCTCCTTCTTCATTTACCCATGAAAGCAAATACAAGGAGGACCATATTAACATTAGGAGTGACAAGCAATTGGACAAAGAATTAGAAGCAGGGAAAATGGTGAGAAAAGATTGTCAGGACAAAGTGCAAAGGTCAACAAGTGTGAAATGAGTTTGGATTCTGGTGACTATTCTATGTGACTAGATGTAGAGTGCTTGGAGGGGTGTAGTGAGAGATAACACTGAAGAGGAAGGTTGGTAGTTTAGCCCTTGGCAACATTAAACCAGGGTAGATGGACCCCTGGGATGCTGGTACGTGATGACGGCAGTAACGCTCTCTGTTCCTCCTGCTTCTGTTCAGTTCCTATGATGAGCACCCACATGCCATTGGCTGGAGACATGAATGGACTCAGCCCCACCCAGGCCCTCCCTCCCCCACTCTCCATGCCGTCCACCTCCCACTGCACCCCCCCACCTCCGTACCCCACAGATTGCAGCATTGTCAGGTGAGTCCACAGCATGTGCCCCTGGGGGCCTGTCCTAAGCATCCTGGGTGGGGGAGGGCAGATACTGTCAAAGCTGATAAAACAGTTGGAAGGAGAGAAAGCGAGCAGCCCTATGTTTGAAGGTCAGCCACTATTATCCCTGATCTATGGGGTAGTCAGCACTGTGTTTAATCAAGGAAAACTATCATCAGCATGGGAAAAAGTGAAAATGTGTGATTATAGGCATATAATTTTCATGTCTGTTTTCCCCGTCTTCACTCACTCCCTCTTCCCTCACACTTTTACACTGTCAGTTGTGGCCCTCAAGTTGGTGCTCAGGGCTGGGTTTCCCAAAAGGGCAGAAAACTTGCTCTCTTGCTCCCTTTCCTGCTCTCTAGGCCTCATAGCTCTCAGCCATTTCCAGGGACCATTATTTTGGAGTTGATTGACCATAAAAAGGTTGTAGTGTTAGCAAAAATGGCAGGAACTTTCAAGAACCTCATGGTTTCTCGTGCTCTTCACATAGGAAATAGGGAGACTCCAGGCAAGGGGAGTTCAGAGGGTCAAAAGAAAAAAATGCATGAAGCCTGAAAGATCTGTTTCCCACAGAAGCAAGAGCAGGTTTCCAAATTTCACACCTAGTGCTCATCTTCTGCCTCTGCTTTGTGTGCAGAATGGTTCTTTCACTTAGCTGCTGGAATGATTTGTATTAATGCTCATGTAGTGCCCGTCAAAGAGATGGCAAAGTGCATGGCTTATCCCACCCAGGTCTGGCCCTGTGACCATGCCACCATCAGTCTCAGACCAGCAACAAAAAGGAGGAGATCTGTAGTCTAAGGAGGACATAAATCACAAAGGATTAATGACTTCATAGAGCAGTGGCCTATGATTTTTTCTTAACCACATAAAACATTCTCAGAAACTTCACATACAAAATAATTAAAATAGAGATGCTCATTTTGGAATGAAGAGCAAGGAGGCAAGAGGGCTGGGAACTGACCACTGGACTCCTTTCTTTCACCCCCTGCAATGGCTCCTAAGGCACTTACACAGAACCCTAGAATTCCACAGATCACCATTTGAAAATCGCTGATCTGCCAGAATTATTATAGTTGATTTTAATTTCGACAGACCTGAAGTTCAAGTCACTAATAATCGCCAAACCTCAAATCCAAGGCCCACATATATTTTATCCGCCCCTAGTCTCTTATGTAGAGCATCCAAGGGCAAAATGTTGGGTTTTCCTTTATCTCGCCAGTGCAGCTGGGGTGAACTTTCTTTTTCTGTTTCCTCCTTCCTCTTCCCTCCTCCCTCTGCAGTTTCTTAGCGAGGTTGGGCTGTTCATCATGTCTGGAATATTTCACGACCCAGGGGCTGACCACCATCTATCAGATTGAGCATTACTCCATGGATGTAAGTAACTGTTAGACTTTTCTCTTGAGTTTTGTTTCTTTATTTCCTCCTTCTGGTGACATTGGCCTTGTAGTTCTATCCTTGCTAGTTTTAAAATTTGTTTTTGGCATGCCCCTAATCCTCAATTTTGATGGAACCTATAACCATATTAGAAGTGTTCTGAGGCTTCAACCTGTGCGTACTGGAAGGTCAGCAATCACTTTTCCTCAGCTTGTCTGATCCGTCAGCAATGGTTTGTTGCACTCATACTATATGCAAAATGGGAAAGAAGAGAAACAATTCCCAACATCAAGAACTTTATGATCTCTAAAGAATGCAGAGAATTTTTGGGATGTCTCATTAATTTCTATAAGTCCCCAGGAGAATAGAAGGAATCAGGCGCTGTTATTCTTACTTAAAAACATGTAGAGGTGACAATAGTCATAGTCATTTACCATGATGAGTGGATGACAGAACCAGGAATAGAACCCTGGTGTGTAAGCTTCTAGTCTATGACTTTATTAACCAGCCTTTTCTGCATCACCTTAAAAAAAGACCTAAAGGGGGATTCAAATGTTCCTTTCAATTAAAAGTATATGTTCCTTCATTCATTTTCAGTTTTATCACAATAGGGCCCAGCCACCCAGGGAATGATCACTGGCCATGAGTTCAGGTCCCAACCATGCTATTTAATAGCAATGAGAACTTGGGGTTATCACTTTGTCTCCCTGGGTCTCAGTGAATCAAATTGGGTTCAAAATCACTCTCTTCTGGCTTTGATAGTCTTTGTCTTTTGAAATAAGCTGGATGAAAGGCGACTTTTTCTTGCTTCCTACACCACTTCTTGAACTCCTGCTCACAGGGGAGCTGGTATTGCTCTGGTTTATGGCAGTCTGATTTCCCCCCCCCCCCCACAGGCTTCTCTTTGTGCTGCTCTCTTTGGGGTTCACTATCCTCTCCTCTAGCTTCCAGATGGCACTTCAGACTGGTGAAGGAAGATAGTCTCTGCTCTGCTACTGCTTCTAGAGTTGGAACCTCTTTTTTTCCCCTCCTTGAGCACCGATGCTAGGATGCCCCTGCAGCCTGAGAATGCCCCAGCCCTGTGGTGACAAGTATATGCTGTGCTGGCCCTATGCCCTCCCTTCCTCCACCCATAAGTCAACCTGGCTGCTGCCCCCTGACAGAATAAAGTATAAGTGAAAACTATAGAGAAAGGTTTAAGAGGAAATTCCAACAGTATTCGGAGAACTTTTCAATCATTTCCATCCAGTGAAGAGAACAGAGTCACCCCGTATTTGCAGGAGCCTCCTATAGTAGAGTTTTACCTGATGGAACAGGAAATCTGCCTTTTCCCTATATTTTTAGAGTCATCCTTTTCATTTGTTCAGTATTCCCCATGGGGGAGTGTGTCAGGATTCTCCCTTGTCTATTAGGATCTGTAGATACTCTCCGTAAGTCCATCTCTGCTGGTGTTGACTAAGTCTTGTGCCAGTCTCTAGGCTACAGCTTTCTCACCTGTCAGTCAACAGTTAAAACCTGTCCAGAGAGTTGTGAAGATTAATGGAGCCTAGTTTACAAAAAGCTACGGACTTGGAGTCTCAGAAGTATAAAGAGTCCAAGAAGCATATAGAGCTATACTCGTCTATTTGTGGATTATCTCTTTTGTAATGTATTTTTCTGCTGCAATAAGAAATTAGAGTACCTCTAATGGCCTGAAAATTTACACCACAGAAAAAGTATGACACTATACTGCTAATTTCTGAATTGGGAAGGGTTGGGAAGCTATACAATTTTCTTATCCTCACCTCGGCTTCTTCCTGCTCATTTCTGGAAGTAGACACCTCTTTCTCAGTTTGACTCTTAGCACCAGTCTGAGTTACTTGGCATCTCTTCCTGGAAGAGGAATATGATTAAATTGGGGGTTTTTCATTAGTATTCCCTGTAAGATGCAAAGATGAATTAATAATGTAACATAATAATAGTACGAATGGTTAACATTTATAGTATGTTTTATAAGTTATGAAACTTTCATAGCCACATTTCACATATAAGTCTACAATATATGTCGACCTAAAAAGCAAATTTATCTCTTTTAACCAATGAAGAAACTGAAGCCAGTAGAGAATGAGTGACTTGCTAGAGTTCCATAGCCAGGCAGTGACAGAACAGGAATCTCTTGCCAAGGTTTTCTGACTCCGAGCACAGTGTGCTTTCTGCTCACCATTTTCTCCATACAAAATGTGAGCTACCACTGAAACAAGCTAATGAAGAGCTGATGGTAGTTAAGATTGACTCTATTTCTAATGCCTTCTACTCCCACTCATAGAACAGGGGTATGATTGTCTTGCATTTTGATACCCTGGTTTATCTAAACACCAAGAGACCTTTTGGCCAATAGGGCAATTTTAGGCTCAGAGGATGTCCTTTATTCACTTAGTTGTGTGACTTGTCAACCTCTCTGACCTTCAGTATTTTTTAACTATAAAACAGGTGTAATAACATCTACCACTAATCTGAGGATTAAATGAGATCATGAACATAAAGTAATTAGTTCAGTGCCTGGCATGTAGAAAGTGCTCGATCCCTGTTGACGGTCCTTTTTTCTCATCTCCTCAACCCAGTGGTGGTGACATTTCATTAATACCTTTCTTCTAGTGACTAGAACCAGGTAGACTTAAGAGTCAGAAAGTACCTTCTGTTTCTGTTTGGGATTTTTGACCTCTCATCTAACTACTATCCCCATTTTACCAATAGAGAATCTGAGGCCAGTAGAAAATAGTGAAGTGTTACCCACAAGCAGAGATGGCATCTCAAGGCTGTGCTTATGTGCTTAGTTACGTATAGTGCTGAAGACTATCGGAGAGCTCATTTTATTTTCCAGTTTAGGGATCAATAAATTCAGATCAATTAACCAGAGCACCAGGGAAGGACAAAAGGGTATGGAGTAAATGTCCACTTGTCTCTTTGTGCTCATTCTCCCTGACTCCCTTCCCTGTTGCATAGGATTTGGCAAGTCTGAAAATCCCTGAGCAATTCCGACATGCCATCTGGAAGGGCATCCTGGACCACCGACAGCTTCATGACTTCTCCTCCCCTCCCCACCTCCTGCGGACCCCCAGCGGCGCCTCTACTGTCAGCGTGGGCTCCAGTGAGACCCGGGGCGAGCGTGTTATTGACGCTGTGCGCTTCACCCTCCGCCAGACCATCTCCTTCCCACCCCGTGATGAGTGGAATGACTTCAACTTTGACATGGATGCTCGTCGCAACAAGCAACAGCGCATCAAAGAGGAGGGGGAGTGAGCCCCACTATGTGGCCTCTTGTTATCCTCTTCCCACCTGCCCACCTCCCTACAAGGCACTCCTGCTTATCTTCAAAGTGTTCTCCTAGCTCTTCCCCTTCCTCTTCTCAGTCTGCTTTCTTATGGCAAGCAGTAAGAGACTACCTTTTACCTAACCTCTGATCTGGCATCTGATTCTGATTCTGGCTTTAAGCCTTTAAAGCTATTGCTTGCAGGACCGAAGTTGCCATAGCTAGGTAGAAGTGAGCAAAACAGAGGTAGGTGTCTCCTTAAGCTGCAGAGATCTCTCATTGACTTTTATAAAGCATTTTCACCCTTATAGTCTAAGACTATATATATAAATATATAAATATACAGTATATATTTTTGGGTGGGGGCATTGAGTATTGTTTAAAATGTAATTTAAAGGAAAGGAAATTGAAATGCACTTATTGACTTTTTTTTTTTTTTTTTACTTGTTTTGAATGGCTTATCTATACCCTTCTCTCAAGGGGTATATCATGTGTAGTGATAGGTACCTAGAGCTTGATGGTACCTGTGAGTGACAATGATGTAAAAGTCCTTTTGTTTCTTTGGATGCTGAATACATGTCACATCAAAGCTCTGAATAGATCCAGTTGTATTTGCCATTGCTTTTAGTGGGTGAGACTGTACATATGTACACGATTCTCTGTGTTGGTGTATTTTATGTTACTGACATCCCTTATAGTGATGGGGTTCACTTTGGGGCTGTTTAATCCAATTACAAGAAAAAGTTCATGTTCACATTATCACACACCAAAGGAAAGAGCACATCCTTTCTTGCTTTTGGTTGGGAATGAGAAATGTGGGTCATGGCTAAAATTCTTAAAAGGTCCATGGCAGCCACTTCAAAAACACCTGGTATCAGGTGTCTGGGTATATCAGTAACCCCCTCAAATTTAATAGCAGACACTTTATCTTGTAGTGTTTATAGGAAAACATTTGCTGCCATTACAGAAGCCTTAAAACTAAATGTCACTACTAAATTGACTAACTCAAATACACATTTTTCACTCTTGTTAGAATTCAGGTTGACTCAATTGGGATAAATGCCATCTACCTAAGTCTTACAGTGAAATTTAATATCTATTAAGAATATCCAGGAAAACCAGGAATCTTTCAGAAATATTGAGTCTCCACCAAACAGTAAGATACTTAGCAAACCATGAATTGAAGTTCTTAAAAGATCTTTCAAAAGATAGATAATTGTTTATTTGGTAAATATTTCTTTTAAAGATCCTCATATTCTATAAAACTCTGCATGTAGAGGCTCATTTACCTCTCTGTCTTCTAAGTTTAAAATAGGAATGGTTATTTGGAAAATATAAAATTATGAGATCAGTTTTCCTGTGGCATAAGTTGCATCACTGTATCATTTTTCTTTTTTGATCAGTAAGAGTTTAGGTTTATTGGAAAGTAACTGTGAGAATTTAATTTCCCGTCCGTCTCCCTTCTGGACTGTGCATAGACATGTAAATGTCCCCACAGATCAAGGGATAAGCCTTTTATGGAAGCTGTTGCTTAAACCACATAAATAGAGATGTCTTCAGATTTGGGGAAAACATGTAAATGACAGTATTCCCTCTAGATATTTCAGAAACATACTTTGTTACCCATATTTTATTTTTTTCAAAATATAAAACAAATATTGTGTATATATGCTAATGAGCTCTAAAATCTTCCCATGCATTCTGATGAAAGGCTATCATTGCACATAAGCTTCCATTTTTATTTTAAAGTGCAAAAAAACCTAATATGGCTCTAAAAGGTAATGTGTGGATTTCATTTGAAAAGTGTATATATATTTTGCATGTGAAATTGCATATTTTGTATTTTGATTATTTTTTTCTCTTCTTGGGATAGTGGGTTTTTCAGAACCACAGTTGAAACCTGGTCGTTTTTTTTTATTATTTTTATATTTTAATGGAAATACCATTTAGTAAGATTATGATGTTAAATAAGAAATAATGCCATAATTGTAAGATGGGGGGGAGGGAAAGTTTTTTTTTAAGTTTTTTTTTTTAATTTTGTATGTTAAAGAGACTGAGTCCTTGATTTCAAAGTTTTATTGTGTTTAAATGGTAATAAGCACTGTAATTTCTGGAACAAGCATGCAGCTTTGCAAACTCATTAAGAGGAAGAATGAAAGCTGTGTCTTGTCAATGTTAGGAAAGCAAATGGCTTCCTCTAATGCCCTGTGTTTGAATAAACCTAGGACTTCTGAGCTATTTCAGCACTATTCTGGTGGCACTAGGGACTCAGAAATTCCTGTACTGTATCTCATGGGTTTAGCATTACCCAAAGCTAGGCACAATTACTGTCCTCACATCCTGGTGGCAACACACACTCCTTGAGTATAGGAGTAGCCAGGGTAAGGGGTGAAAGAATATTAAGGACAGATACTGGGAATGGGCTTGATGGAGTTCTTGTTTCTTCAGCCCAGTGCAGTTAGCTGACGAATGGGAAGGTTTTGGTTTGGAGGTGGTTAAAAACAGAAACGGAGAGGAGAATTTTCTTCATTAAACCATTTACCTTTTGTTTTCTTGATATTCACCTAAAATACAGTATGTGGGATGTTGAATGTTAAAGGAATATGTTTTTTATTATTTTTATAATTGTACAAAAATTAAGCAAATGTCAAAAGTTTTATATGCTTTATTAATGTTTTCAAAAGGTTCTTTCTTATAGATGTGATACTTTTTTTAAGCTTCAGTTGCTTGTCTTTTTGTATTTTGTTATGAGCTTTTGGTGAGCCAGAGGCAAATCTATAAGCCACTTATGTTTGCAAAGACATGCAATAAAATTAAAAAATAAATAAAAATGCATTGAGAATTGTGTTTATGCATGTGTGCCTGTGTCTTTGTGTCCTTTCATCCTTTGGCCTTATTTATATCATTGAGAAAGAGGAAAAGACACGGAGAGAGACATTAGAAAGGTTCAAATATTGATGTTTCTCATATGAGAACAAATAATCATTCTTTTCCTATTTTAGCCAATCTGTAAAATAGGGAAGACTAGGAAGGTATCCTCATTTGGCACATGAGACACTCACAGGTTTAATACTTTATTTGATTGAGGTCAGGAAGAGTTTGCTTTAGCACAGGGACTAGACTGCAGATATTCCTAATGTATAACTTAGTGATCTTCCCAAGGTTCTCAGCAACAACCTCAGCACTGTGGGAATGGGATGCAGATCATCCTGGTAGGACATGGGAACACATTGCAGATGGTGGGCTATGGCTGGGTCATGTTCCCTTTTAAACAGTGTTAAATGTCACCTTTCAATTATACACATTGAGTTGGTCTATAAAATACTATCTATCAAAATGGTTTAATGATTTTTATTAAATGAGAAAGTTCATTCCTTTAGGGCTAACATTAGTTGGCATGAAAATAAGGTAATACCTCAGGCTAATAATGAACCTTACAGAATAACATATACAATGTGTAGTTTTTAAAGATATCAATTTTTCTTATTTATAAACATAATTACATTATAAGGATACACATTTGTATAGGCAAGGCAGGAGCAGCTTAAGTTAGGAGTACCAAAAGATTCTCTTATTCCTTGAAATCTAGATGGTAGATCCCCCAAAATGCAATGTTTGATACAATGGTGACAGTATGAGGAATAGAAAACTCAAGAGCTGTGAAAATGATTAATCCTTGATATATCATCACAGTTCTTTAGACTCAATTTTGGTTTTCATTTCTTTTTTTGAGTAGTTCTAACTTACTTTTTTAAAAAATAAAATTCATATTCTTACATTTATCATAGGATCTATTAAACCTTTTACACATCTTAAATGTGTTATGGAAAGTTAGTGATCTTGTTTTTCCATATCATGAGACATTTTTTTAAACCATTATAGGAATTATTTTGTCCCTATTTATCAATCAATTCCAATGAGCCAAAAAACAAGACTTAAAAAAAAAAATGTTGGGATTGTCCAAAACTGTTCTGTCCTGTATGTTTGCCACTAGCTACATGTGACTATTGAGCATTTGTATGGGGCTAGTCAAAACTGAGTGGTGTAAGTGCAAAATACACATTAGATTTCAGAGACTTAGAATAAATATGTAAAATAATTTTTATCTTGATTACATGTTGAAAAGATAATATTCTGAATTAAATAAAATCCATTAAAATTTTACCTGTTTCTTTTTATTTTTATGTGCTTACTAGAAAATATAAAATTATATAAGTGGCTTTCATTATAGTTCTATTAGACAACTTGCCTAGAAAGATGATGTAATAAACCTTTAAGGATGATGGAATGAATTTACTATTGTACAATTATCCAGGTTTTTTTTTACTGTGTTGCCCATTAGTATTGCATTATTTTTTAAGAAGGTATACAATAACATAGGATATAATATCTTTGCAGTCAGAATTTTTCATTTTCTCTTCAATGGTACTAAGGTTAAAATAGAGGATGATATTTCAAAATTGTTAAAAGATGAATACAAAAAGACAGTGGCACTCTATAGACTCTGATAATAGTGAAATTGATCCGATAATTTAAATTTCAGGTTGTCTTCATGTGATGATACCCTAGATTTTCTCAAACATAAGGCTCAATGGCTAAGCAATATAGTTCTAGGCATAAAAAGGATATATGTTTACTCAGTTATTCAACAGGAAGAATTTCATCATGTAATATTTTGCAGTAACCACCTGACCATCCAATTTTTCTAAAAGGAAATGAGAACAGTAGTGTTTTTTAGCTCTACTGATTCTCGTGCACAAAGATTTATATGCTTCACAAGTGAACAAATACTGAAAGCTGGCTTCACCCAAAGGTGATTGGATGAAAATAGATGGTCAGGAAATTTAACTTATTAGATTGATTATTCTAATTGGCATTTATAAATCTAAAAATAAAAATATTTTGCAATTTTGGAGCAAAAAACATAGTCATTCTTCAACAAAATCATGAGCCAGCAACTGTTCAAAATTTTTTTTAAATGTTTTATTTTGATAATGCAAATACAGTTTAAACAATCAGAATTAATAAGTTAGAATCTATCAGACACGTAATTGAAATATTTACAAGACATACATGTCCTAGATTGTATGAAGTTAATTGCATTCATAGGATATTTTCCATTTTGTGTATATGTCCCACTAAAATCATGAAAATGAACAAAATTGTAGGTATACTATGCTTAAATTCATGTTAAAATTTCTTATAAAGTTTTTCACTCCTTTAATCATAAAATTATTAAAATATAAAAAATAAAATGAGTTAGATCCAGAATGTGTGATGACTATTTTTCTTGTTATACTGAGGGTTATTAGAATAATTTACCTAGTATTAATAGTTACAGAACACTAAAGACTTAATATTGAATAAACATGCTTGAGTTATCTAAAATTTCCATAGGATCTCTGAGATCCAGGGACCGTATTTCTGCTTTTGGGTGCAGTGTCTGGATCATCTAAGAAGGTGACCTAGGGATCCTATTTGGTATACTGATATTTACAAGTATTTTGCATTCCTGATAGCAAAACTAATGTGCGGGATAAAGGGCTGTTCATGAGTGGTGGGTACACACTGGAGCCTTCCCAGACCCCAAAAAGATATGTTTACTCGAGTCTCATCCACAGACTGGCAAGAGACAGTGTTCATTCTCCCTTCAGCCATTCTTTCTCTTTCATATTCTACTGTGCTTTTGCTAGGTAAACTAGAACACAGGACATTTTCAGCCTTGAGTATAGATTTCCCAACATCTTCTTTGTACCCATAAAAGCTTTAGAGTCTACTATCACTTTTCTGGACCTGATGTACACTATCCCTTTTTTTCTGGTGCTTCAGACTCAATCCAAAAAAAGTTATGCAGATCTGTAGATTTTCAAAGAAATATGAAGAAGCAAAGTGGAAAGAACACTGCCCTGAGAGAAGTCTAGTAACTTGTGTCAGATGCTTCATCTTCTGCACCTCGTTTTCAACATCTGTCAAATGCGAGATTTGAACTCTAACTTGCCAGTATTCCATAACATCCTTTGAAAGACAGTTAAGGATGGCATGAAACAACTCTGCCAATATAGAACTAAGGTTATAGAATACAGTAGTCTTGAAGCTGCAATCTTTATTAAGTGCAACCTAAAAGCATCTGGTAACTTGTCCATTCTCTAGAGAAACTATTCGTGGAGCAGGAAACATATAAATATACACACACACATATATGTGTGTATAAATATATATGTGTGTGTGTGTGTGTATATATATATATATATATATATATATATATTTCAGATAAGAGTAGTTCATTAGCTTGAAATGCTGCTTTTAGAGTTGCATTGGGTGTGTCCTTGAAATTTATGATATTCATAACTCCTTACGCTAATCCTAAATCTGTCTCTGTGTCAAGTGGGTGGCAAGTACTGGCAGGTAAAATTCTCTTTTGTTCTGTTTAGAATTCTAGGCCTATGGGCCGGCCCAGTGGCGCACTGGATAGTGCGCCGCTTAGGAGGCGCGGCAGCGCTGCCGCCCGAGGGTTCAGATCCCACATACAGACCGGCTCCCGCTCACTGGCTGAGCGAGGCGTGGGAGCAACACCGAGGTTTGCAATCCCGTTGCCGGTCCCTGGTCCGGTACGGGGGCAACACTGAGGGTTGCGATCCGTTGCCGGACACAGAACAAAAAGACCAAAAAAAAAAAAAAAAAAAAAGAATTCTAGGCCTAGGACCTTGGAGGACCAGCATTTGGTAATTCAAGTAAAACTTAGATACAGAGGTGTCCCTGTATATAAAGGAAATTTCTAGCAGAGAGTTTGGCATCGGAAACAACAGATAGAAAATTAAGAATCTTTTGAGTGCTTTAACTCCTCTGACATTTGCTCTGTAATCTTGGGAATACCACTATTTTATCTATAAAAGAAATTACGGTGACTTTGAATAATGGTTCGATAGTCATAAACTGTACGACTACCTTCTATAAGTTGCTCCGTCTGCTCTCCCATGTTTTAGTTAAGTTCACATCGGCTGTATACAATATTTCTCCAATTTATCAATACCTTCCTAATACTACTATGCCCCATTAATGATTAAAAGTTATAGAAAGCACTTGAAACAGGGTACAGAGATGCTGGAATTTTAAAAGAGAGTGAAAGAACACAAAGACAAACCCATTATCAGATTCTGGGCTATGAAATGAATAGAGAAAATTCTGCTGTGTCATTCCACAGGGCCTCCTGCCAAATGCATTTTGAATATGTTCATAAGGTTTGTTCTTAAGAATTTTGGAATTATAATGGCATCCAGGTACCAGCACATTTGGTATATTAGAGCAAATGCTGACATTTGTGAATATCCAACAGAGAAGTCATGGATGAACATTCTAAGAAATAGTATAAGTCTGTGAATCTCACTTATGCAGAAGAAGCCCGAGGAAATACAAGTATTTGCCTAACACCACCTGGTGTTCAAAATGGCTCTCAGGCCACTGTCAAGTTTATTTATGTATATACATTTAATTTTTTTTTTACTACTTTAGGCATAGAAACATTTCAAAGTCCTTTTCTCTTGCCTTTGCTTTTTCAGGATACTTAAGATGCTGTCACCCTAAGTAATTTACTCATAAGCAGCATAAACTCTCAGCAAAATGATATGAAAATTCTTTGGGGCATTCCATTTCTTTGCCTGTTTCCATTTTTTTTTTTTTTTTTTGGTCTGCCAAAGATATCTGTATGGTACCTCACTCTCTATGCAAACCTGATATGCCTAGCTAAGTGGTTAATTGTGTTTATAATGGCTAGGGCCCCAGGTTTGTCTGCATTTTGCCAGGAGTTTCAAACCATTCCTTAGAGGTGGTTGCCTGCTACCTCATTCTTATCAACCCCACCCTCAGGCCTATGATACCTTCAAGAGTCATATGCAAGGCAGGTAGTCATGTCTAAGCCTAGTCTCACCAAAGGCACAGCAGAAGGCATCCTACTGTACCATGGCTGGCTAGTGTTCAACCAGCATTTGGCAATCAATAGGAGTTCTGTCTCCTCAAATACTGCCCTCCTTCTTCTATGGTATAATATCCTATTCATGAGAACATAGTTTGGCTGGCTCTCCCTCCATCTTTCGTCTCCTTAGCCTCATTACTTCTTGTCCTGGGGTACAATACCACAGTCTTTGCTCATCATCACAGCCTCTGTAACACTTTGACCTCCCTTGGTGAGGATGGCAGGAGTGTTGAATGTCTGCCTCTCTCCCAGGATCGTAATGCATTCTTTCCTTCCCCAAGGAAAAGAACTGCCCAGTCTTTTGGCTGAAAGGCTATTTTCTTATAAACTGACTCCAATTATCTTCATGGGACTCTTGTGTAATACCCGGCTCTCCTCCTTATGTTGAATGGTTGGGTGCATCACGGTGAGAAAACCAGAGGTGGTGACATTGGTAAGGTGTAGGAATTTGATGGGGCAGGCAGAGGCCAGCAAACGACTGCACAGAAGTGGCACGTAGACTTTGGTGCTGTGAGAGTTTTCCTTGTGCTTCTCATCCAGAAGGTTACTCAGCTTCTGTTGGCACTCTCTGAGATGTGCGAGGCACTGTGGAAAATCCGGAGTTGAGAAAGGCACAGCTCTACGATCACAGAAGCACAGACCAAGGAGGAACTTAGGAATCATCCAGTTTAAACTCTTCATTTTATGAAGTAGGAATCTGAGGCCCAGGCAGGAAAAAGGAGTCTCACAGCAAGACTGCATTCAACCATCAAATACTAAATAAGAAGCAGCTGGTACACAACTTCCTTTCTCATTTTTCGTGCAACACAACCCAACCTCTACTTTGAAGAGGTCGCGCTCCTGTGCCCAAGCAACACCCCTGTGTTTGTTGCTGTTGGTACTCTCTCTTTCTCAATGGAACATGTCAATGAATCCTTCTGAGTGCTACTTACAAGTGGCTCTTTCTCTCACTCTGTTTACTGTTTGCTTTACTGTTTTTCACTCTATGCCACTTTGTAGCCACAAACAACCCTGGCCTGAAGCACTCTGGAATTCACACAATGGAAGTATTGAAATCAGTTATGGATTTAATGCTCTTGGAGCTATGCAAATCACTTCCTGCCACCTCTACCACTTGGTTTGATCTTTTGTTTCTTTGTTTTTGTTTTTGAATATAACAAAGAATGTTCACTCCGGTACCTGGATTAATGAGGAACAACACCTCTGCCTACACTTCAGGGGGAAAAAAAAACAATCAAACAGGCCATATACATTATTGCCAGTTCTATTACCTGTCTCTTAAAAATTACTTTTGGAAAACCCAAGTGCTTCTTGACCCAATAAAGACATCATTTTTACTTTAAGCCTGGAACCCCTTAGAGAAACTAGGGCAAGTGTCCTTTCCAGCTGGACAATCTACTGAAGCCACAGAAAGCCTGGGCCTAGTAAGTTTGTATAGCATCCACACTATAGGGCAGTCAGTGCTCACATGGAAGAGTGTGTATTGGAAATATGAGTTCCATGAGAGGGTGAACGGGAGCTTAGGTGCTGCAGTCTGACCTCCTATGTCCCCATCTCAGTGTCCAAACTGGTAACCTTGAAAAGGTGACAACTTCTCTTTGGCTAGCTTGCCTTATGTGTAAAATGGAGATAATTGTGGAACCTCATAACTTTGTTGTGAGAACTAGATGAGTTAACACCTGCAAAGTATTTAAAACAGGCCTAACACGTATTTAACAGTCTGTATGTGCCAATTTCATTTTACTTTAATTTTTTAATGAGAAGACTACTATATCCCAGTTATAGGTGAATCCTGGGAACCTACCAGGGTAAAGCTCCTAGTCTGAGCTTCAAAGTTTTAAAGAAGGGGTTTTTCTGAGAAAGACTTTTCTATCTGCCTTACACTGAAATCAGCCTTCCCCTGGTATGTTTCTTGCCATAAATGTTACTCCACACTTTGTAAGAGAGACATTCGGCTTTCTTTTCCCATTTCATTTTCAGAGGCATCGGCGAGTTCAAAGCTGGGATAATGAGATAATGGGAATAGAAATGGCAGGAGCTGTGCTTCAAGAGTGGTGGGAACACAGGTCAGAGAGCCCGGAGCTGGGTTCTAATCCTCCCTCTGCTATGAACTCATAGGTATCCTTGTGCAAGACATGTGGGTCTTCATTTCCCCATCTCTAAGAGGAAAAAGGATAGAGTAGAAAAGCTTTAAGTTCTCATCTAGCTTCTGCATAAGGTAGCCCACCAATTGAGGAAGACAATAGAGACTCAATTCAATACTGACATTACAGAGCTAAAATTATGAAGCCGTGAGAATTTAGGAAAAAACTGTGTAAGTGCTAAGAGGAATTGCTAGGATAAAAGCAAAGGTTTGTCAACAGCTATAGGTATTTTCTGTGACAATATCCCTTCGTACTATGCCTTCATCAGCTGAGACACCCTCTTCTAATCTCTTAGGAGATGGAAGAGATAATGTCAAAACAGGAAAAAAAGAAGTGGCAATTTTCTACATTATTCACACAAGAAAATAAATACTATCAAGAAAATAAAAGCTAAAGAAAATCTGGTAACATAACTTATGGTTTAGATGGACTGCACAAATAAATATTACATCTTTATATTTTTCATACATACTGATTCACAGTTTTCTAAGAAATTGTATATAAATTATCTCTTTTACTTCTGCACCCCTGTGAAATAGAGCAAACATTAGCAGGTACAAAGGGTTGAGGAAGCTGAGTTTCTGAGAAGTCACATGCATGCCCTAATTAAATCAGTGGTAGAAGCAGGGGGCACCAAGTCTTTACTCTAGTTTGGATCTTTTTTTCATGGTACTACTGTCTCCAATCAGCAAATAATTTTTCAGTGTGTCACTGTCCTAGGCTGAACACACACATATCTAGGAAGCAGAAGCCTGCAGTCTTGTGCTGAGCCAAGACAGAGTAGGTGTTCCAGCATCTGTCAGCCCCAGATCCCATCCAATGAATCCAGGTCTCTCAGGCCCCTTACTGAGGGGACAGCTCTTCAGTGGCTGGTCATTGCCAGCAGGATAAAGCCCATTGAACTCTGTCACTGATTTACTTTTTAAATCTCAGATCATATGATACTCCAACCAATTTTGATTACTCAACATTCCCTGCTAGAATGTAATCTTCAGAAGGCCTGTTTCTTAATTTTGTTCACTGATGAATCCCAATGTATTAGTCACTCGAAAACTATTTGTAGAATGCATAAACAATCCTTAAATTTTCACTTATCTGTCCATTGTTATGCTATTCTATTCAACAGAATGCCTTGACCCTACCGCCACCCATCTCAAGCTATTTCTTTCTACCTGTCTTTCAAGAATTAACTGAAAAATGACCTCCACAACAAGCCACCTTGATTATCCACTTCTGGAATGACTCTGTGGCACTTAGCTGTATTCTTGTTTCTGTGACAGGAGTACAGAAAGGATGACCTCTACCACTTGGTTTGGTCATCTTTTACCTGTTTTCTTTCTTTCTTTCTTTCTTTCTTTCTTTCTTTCTTTCTTTCTTTCTTTCTTTCGTTTTATTTCTGAAAAAGGAAGAGAAAGAAAAAGAAAGGGAAGGAAGGAAGGAAGGAAGGAAGGAAGGAAGGAAGGAAGGAAGGAAGGAAGGGAGGAATAAAGGAAGGAAGAAAAAATATATACGTATTCCTTGGCTAGCTTATTACATTACCTATCTGTCAAAAATGCCTTTTGAAAAACCCAGATGCTGCTTGACACAATAATGCTCATTCTTTCCTCAGACCCTTAAACGTCTTTTTAGGACAAGGTACCCATTCTGATTGGTCAATGTGTACATTCTGTTTTGTCTATGCCCATTCTCGATGGATTGTGTCATAGTCTGACTATAATTCTTGCCTTTATGGATGTCACCACAATCTGCTTTATGTCTTTGGTTTGGTGGCCAAATATCTCTTGAAAATTCATCCTGCACAGTGGCCATTTAATATGCAATTTTCTAGCCCACCCTCTAAATAAAGTACTTAAAACATACTAACTGTTTCATGAAGGTTTGATAGATTATTTTTAAAATTATGGTAAATACTGTGCAAACAGGAAAAACAGGTAATATGTTTTTCTTTATCTGAGTAGCTTTCAGTGGAAGGAAGTGAAAAGGTGAAAAGATATTAGATGGGTATATTCAAATTTATCTTTGCACACATGTATCTTTTTTTCCTGGAAGTTTTCCTTTTAATCACAATGTAGCATCAGCTATGGTTTACCTCCTGTCTGTTAGAGAAGGGACTCCTATTCCTAGCTGGGAAATAACCCCCTTGGGCAATTAGAGACCTCACCTGCTCTTTCCATCTTCATTTGAATTTTCTCCTGGAGTCTGAAGCTCTACTAACACCTACTCCAGCTTCTCCTTGATTGTCCATTGGCTTACCAGTAACATGCTTCTTATTGAGGAAAAAGGTTTTATGGTCAATGAAGCATACCTTAAGTTCTATAATGTGATATGGGGTTTTTCTAGTATATATAGAATTTGTACTTTTAAAACTATAGAAAGATTTAAAAAATAATTTGTACCTACTCCTCAGAAATGATGATTAACTCTTTTTCATATTTACTACAAATCTATGTGTTTGTGTGCTTTTCATATAAATCAAACATAAAAAAGTAAAAGTCCCCTTCAGCCCCTACCTACAGGCCTACACATCTTTCCCTCTCACGTCCCCACATTACCATGGGTGAGAGGCAATCTGCATCATATGTTTAATGTATTTCTTCAATCCATTTTTATGTTGCTTTCTATATTAAAGAGAGATAAATTTCATAGAGTTGGAATAATAATCATAAACATAATCATAACAGTTGTCACACTGGTCTATTTTTTTTTACATCCTATTCCCGTAACCCCATTTAGTCCTCTAAGTGAAGTGACGGTATTACAATATTGCAGACTGTATTAGTCAGGGTTCTCCAAAGAAACAGATCCAAAGGGTAATGGGAATTGGCAAATGCAGTTATGGAAGACAAGAATCCGGATGACCCACTGTTTGCAAGCTGGAGGACCAAGAAAGCTGGTGGTGTTGTTCAGTTTAAGTCCAAAGGCCCAAGCACAGGGCAGGGGCTATGAGTGGTTGGGGGACAGTAGTGAAGTCCGTGTGGAGAACCAGGAACACTGACATCTGAAGGCAGGAGAAGATGGATATCCCAGCTCAGACAGGAGGTGTAGTCACCCCTCCTTCACCTTTTTTGCTGTAGCCAGGCCCTGAACAGATTGGACAATGCCCACCCACAGTGGTGATAGTGATCTTCTTTACCCGGTCTACTGATTCAGATGCTAATCTCTTCCAGAAACACCCTCACTGACACACCCAGAAATAATGATTTACCAGCTATCTGACATCCCTTGGCCTATTCAGGGTTGACACATAAAATTAACCATCACAGAGATGAAAAATCAGAGATTTGAATATTTGAAACAACTTGCCCAGGGCTACTCAAAGATTAAGTAGAAAAAGCAGTGTTGAAATGCTGCCTATTTCACTCCAAAACCTTTGTTCTCCCCTCTGCATCTTGCTGCCTCTTCTGAAATGATTGAATAAAATCGTGCCAATACTACTGAGCTTCGAAGTCCATAAATTTTAATGTGTGCCAGTCTCCAGGAGGTATCATTAGGAGCAAGACAGATGTAAGTTACGACCTGGCCCTTGCCCTTTAGGTACACATAATCTAGAGTTTGAAGAGAAGGTAGTGGAAGATATGGATGCACAAACAGGTATCTGCGAGGCCTTTCAGAGTGAGGCTGTGGTACAAATGACTTGGGAGAATCTGGAGTAAGAAAAAATGCTTTTAATCAGAGCAATCTGAAGCAACGTCAGAGAAGCATTTGGACAACCTTGTGTGACGAACATCAAGCGCAAAGCCATAATGTCATGGCTATGCAGTGAGTGGGCCAAGAGGTGGCTTCATTAAGCTAGGGACATGAATGGGAACCTGCAGCTTCACATACAACTAAAGGCCAGGAAAGAGAGGCCACTTTACCTACTTTGGGGATTTTTGACTCTGAAAGGATTACAGAATTTTAGAAAAAGTCTGTTTTTCTGGTGCTCTACAACTCAGCGAAACATCTAAAAATTGCTAGTGTGGCTAACCACTTCTCAGAACATTCAGATATTTGCTCACTTACCCCTGGAATAACTTGTAGTTTCTAAACCAAGACATGTGAAAGGAGCAGAAGTTTCCAGTGCTTTGGAATGAAGGCCCTATGGGGAGTTTCCTGATCTTCTGCTGAGGCTAGCTGACACAGGAAGCATTCAACATCTGCAGAAATGCTGGATGCTGTGAGAGGCTGATGAAATTGTAGAACACTGACAGGAGTGAACTCACAGGGACCACCTCACTCCATGGATAGGGACACCATTGCCCAGATAATTTGAGTTAGTCTCCTAAGGTCATGAAGCTAGTTGGTGACTGATCTGGGATGACTTCCCAGATCTCTTCTTCACACCCGTGCAATACTCTTTCCATCACTCCGTGGTAATAACATTCCTAAATGCTTCTCTGATGTTTTTGTGCAAAGCACAGTTCAAATCAACTTGAGCCAAGTGATAGCACATCAGCACAAACCAGAGAGTGAAATTTACTCCCCTTCACTGTTCAAGTCTTATATGGTACAGAAGCAAGTCTGTTCCTTCCTAAACTTCCTTAGTGTTTGGGAACCCCACCTGGGGCTTGGGGGTGAGGGCCTGTCCTGGTCATCTGATGCAGTTAGCTTGTGCCACTGCACACATATTCTACTGTTTCTAGAAGATTTCTAATGCAGAGACAGAGATGACACAGGAGAAGGTGAATTCTGTGGGCCCAGCTGCAAAGGCAGCCTCATCAGAGTTAGAAAATACCTGCCTTCTTCAAAGACCTTAAGTATTCATGCTGCTCCCATACAGCAAAAGCCTTGCCTTGAAAGAAGACCCAGCAGGCTTTTTCACAGCAAAGTTAATCCCACTGAAACTTTCTTCAATTAAACCAAGCTCTAGGGGCCAAGAAGTAGACAAGTGAATTAAGCCTTAGTGACTCAGATCCTCCTTCCTCCCTGCCTTAGTCTACCAGCCAGGAATGTGGGGAGGAAGTGAGTTAGGTCAAATCTATGCTTGAGCTCCATGAAGCAAAGAACCAGGATCTATACACACCCAAGATGATTTTCCTACAAAATGCTATTGCTTTACAGTAAGTCTCCCCAGCACCTGGCTTCAGTGAGTAAGAATCTCACATTTACAAGTCTGGGAGGAACCTGAATGGAGAGAAAGGCATGGATGACCATGAAAGGGCATTGAGGTGTGGCACTAGCATTGCCATTGGCACTAACAGGAACAGGTTGATTCACCTTTTTAGATTAGATTCCCTACCATCAGACCCAGAAACAAAAATCCACAATGTACAAGTGATTTATTAACAAAGGTCTCCAAGGGAAAATAATGAGAGTTCAGGGAAGCAGGACAGGAGAAGAAAAGAAGCCAGCCAAGCTGAGGAATGTGTCAGGCAAAGTCCTGGAGAGAACAACTTCAGCCTGAACTTGAAACTGAACTCTGGAAGTCCCCACCTGAAGCCAGAGAACTTGAGATTTTATAATCCTGTACTATCAATCATTGGTAAAGTATATAAACTCCCAGGCATTCCAGCTTTTCAATACATTCAGGGAAAGTCATCTAAGAAGAGCTACATTATTGGCTGTTGGAAATGAAATATGCTGAAGCCCAGGACACATATTTAAGAAAAAAAACTTTTTTTTATTAAAAAAAAGTTCATAACTTATCTAGTGGATATGTTATGTTAAGAAACTTAGCCCAATAGTATCCTATCAGCTATATTCTTCAAAGTTTTCTATTAACTTGGAGATCTATGCTCAAGAAAGTTACCTTCATTTACTAATTGCACTAATGCTTTTGTATACACTCTATGATATAGTATGGTGGTTACCACAGGTACCGGATGGTACAGCAAGATCATTAGAGCTCCAAAGTCCAGATTTAAATCTCGACTCATTCATTTATTAGCTGAGTGACTTTATGCAAGTTACTTCACCTGTCTGTGATTCAGGAAGTAGGAAAGTGTTGTGAGAAATAAATGAAATAACCAAGTGCGACCTTTAATAACTCAGTTATGGCACATGGTAAATTCTCAATAAATATTGGTTACTAATAATGATGATGAAAAGAACAATAAAAATACTTTTCTTTCTTTATTCATTTATATGACAAATATTTATCGAGCACCTTCTAAGTGTCAGAGCCTCTTCTAGACGAGGAATTACAGAGGTGTTAGACAAAGACCCTGCCTGCTCTCACAGAGTTTGTGCAAATAGTTAGGAGATAAATAATAAGCACAAAAATAAGTAACTAATACAATGTCAGTTACTGCTAAATGCAATAAAGAAAACTGAGGCAAGGCCAAAAAAAGGAGTGTTGGAGTGGGATGGAGGGATGGAGGTTATTATTACATATGAAGGTCAAGGAAATGCTCTCTGGGAAGAACAATTGAGTAGAGACCTGAATCAGACAAAGGTGTGAAACATGCAAAGAGCTGAGAAGTGAGTTCTAGGAAGAGGTAACAGTGAAAGTAAAGATCCGGATTGCAATGCTGAAGAAATAGGAAGAAGTCCAGTGTGGCTGAGGTGTTTTGAGGCAGACCAAGAGTACTAGGTAAAGTCAGAGATAATGGCAGAAACCAGACTAGATCATGTAGAGCCAAGTACCCCACAGTAAAGAGTGTGAATTTTATTGACTCTAACTGATAGAAAATCACTGAAGGGTTCTGAGCAGACAGGGATAAATCTGCCTTTTGTTTGTAAAAGACTACTCTGTTCCCCACTTGTCCCCATAGGGCACAGGAGCATTTATGCAGATATCCTTCTATGAACAGAACTGGATCTCACACAATCTTCAAACTCAGTGAGCCCACTAAACTCTAATAAACATGGGTCACTCACTCATTCATGTTACAATGTTGTCTTTCAGTTAATAATAGTGACAGTCTCTAACACTTGCAAAGCAAGTCCATTTAAGTAATGTCTAATATAAAAATGAGGCTACAAATCCTTAACCATTACTTGCTGCTATTTTTCAATTTTTCTGCCTGTTTGGAACATAGTCTCTATCATTGAAATAACTGCTTTAGGATGGTCTTAGGTAACAGAGTGGTTGATTTGCTAGAAGCAAAATTACACACTGTTGGGAATTAACTTTTTGATGTATTCCATTTTACAGGAAGTCTCTCCATTTATACCTCTGATGGTGCCTCACCGACTCCAGATTGAAGTTCAACTCCTTAGCTGAGTATTCCATACCTCTTCATCCCTGGACCAGGCAGAGCTCTCCAAATGGCCCCACCTCACTATGTTCTAACACCATCTGCCCAACACAGCTAGTCTTCACTGTCTCTCAGACTCACCATGCACAATCTGACCGCCACATCATTGTTTCTTTTGTTTGCCTAAGTGTTATATTTCTCTCAAGGCCAAGTTCAAGTCTATCTGTTGTGGGGCTTTTCCTGACTACTCAGACCTCACTGATTGTTCCTCATCTGAATTACTTCTGCAGTTGCTACACTTAGCATGTCATTCCTTGGATTATTACTGATCTTTTAAGGAACACATGTTTACAGGCCATCTGTAAACTCAAGGTAGTGAGCATGTGTTCCATGTCTTTATATTCTAGGCACTCTGCATGTAGACTTGACTTTCCCATAGGTAATTCAAACTCATCATTGTTCAGTCATGCTGCATTCACACCTCTTGCCACCCCCAGCACTCCCACTCCTTTTTTTTCCCTTTTGTAGCATGTATGAATCTCACTCCACACACTTAAATGAGCAAGAAACTTAGCTTTCTGTATTTTTATTAAATCTTGATAATTTCTATTTCAAGCTCCCTTTTTGTCATCAATCTGGTTAAAAACAATCTCAGGCAATTCAGGCTTTCTACTATTTTTGCCTGATGTTTTGTCTAAGTTCTGGTGGAAGGGCCTCAGGTCCATTCAGTTATCTGTCAGCTCAGATATCCACTAAGAATTCCATAATCCTACCTGTTCCTGAGTCATCAATCCATGAGCGTCATTCCAAGAGGTTTCTTTCTCCCATGCCCATGGCCATTCAGCTCTCTCCATGCCAGGCTTAGAAGCATGGTAATCCCTCTGATTCTGTTCAAGGCTCTATCTGCCTAGACTCACATCCAACATGTCCATATTGAAGTCTTGCTACCTTCCCAGGACTCTGCTCTTGGAACAGAGAGCATGGCTCTCTCTCCAGTGCCCACCAGTGCCTATATTACTCATCGTTTCTGCATCATGGTTCTTTTTCTCTGAATGAGGAAAGCTTCTGAGGTCTGGAGGAAGCCAACTCTCATATTCTTTCAAATGTTTTTTCTCTGCCCAAATTCTGTAATTTACCCTTAGAGATTTATAACCAAACTCCAGGTAAATGCTAGCAAATAGTTTTCTGGTTATACCCTGAAACTTCTCTTCCTTAAGACAACAATACCTGAACAACCATTGCTTTGGTTAGGCAGGTATGTGGACATGCAGATAAACAACCAGGGAAAAAAATTATCAGGGTTGATAATGCTATTCTATGACAATTATTTTAGTAAATAGTATAAACACCTACTTCTCATCTACCTAATTCATCAACTTGGAAGTCAATTTAGATTTCTTCCTCTTACCTATCTCCATTGGTCTTGTTTATGAAACCAATACCAAAGACAACTCCTTGGCCTAAAATTAGGTCCGGTGGTAACCTAATTAAGGCCTAGAAGATTATGCTTGAGAAAATTAGAATAAATGAACCAGTCCAAAAATTTGAAGCAGGTGGGGACAAACTGCAAAAGGAGAGAGAAAGTGTGCTAGAAGTTCAGATGAAAAATAATTCACTTATTTTCTTGTGTCCACTGAGGCTTGCTCAACTGCCTATATGTTCTCGACATTCAGTAGGCATTTGTTGTTAATGATGATAATGATATGGTGTCCATTTTCTGATAACTTTTAAGTTTATTTTCCTTCTTAAAGCAGGAATCCAGTGTTCTTTATATAGAAAGCATATTATCTTTCTAAAAGTCCACACATAAGAGAATACTTCAAAAAGTTCATGGAAAAACTGAATTTAAAGATAATATGAATCCTTCTATGAACTTTTTGAAGACCCCTTGTATAGTCTTGCACTGCACATGGGCACAACATACAAAGCTGTAACCTTTACTGTAGCTATCACAGACTTTACATTTGTTACAATTGTGAAGAGCTGGGGAAAAAAAAGTGTTTTGTTCTTACACATTAGGTATATAATGACAATTTTCCAATAGAAAGAAATAAAGGGTCTTGAAAAAAGGTCAGCATTTTATAATAACACACAGAGTTTCCACGTGTGCTAGGAGATATTTTTAGTTCTAAGTATCAAAGAGTCCTCTAATTTGGCCCTCAACATTTTGCTTTTAAGACCTACCTAAGCTCTTGATTTCATTCATACAAGCAGGATTTAAGAATATAGCAAGGGTCATCATTTAGGAATAAGAAAAACATGACACCAAGAACCTCTAGGGCCTGTCTTTTATTCCACAATCATATGTTAATATATGTAAAGCATGATATTAGGTAACCCCTTGGAGGTACCAAAATAAAATTAAAGAAGTTCACAATCTAATTTATGAAATAACACAGAAGCAAATAGTTCCAGTACAATGAGGTGAGAGCTATAACTGTGCAGGTGCGAAGTGCTGAGGAGACACCAATAAGGTGGTAGCTAATTCTGCCTTAGTGGGTAGGAGAAAGCTTCAGAGAGGAAGAAACATCTGACAGGTATTGTGACTTTCCAGGCAAAGAAGGGAGGAAATCCTTCCCAGAAAAGGAGAAAGGTGCATACCTATTTCAGGGAAGTGAATGCTTCTGCTACAGAATATTAACTGAGGCTGGAACTTGGGGTGCATGGAGTGTGGAGAAGAGTGATGAAAGGAAAACCTGGTAAGGCTGGTTGGAGAGTAAGCAGTAAGATCATGGAGGGCCCTCTCTGTCAGGACTTAGAACTTGATTTTATATGAAATGGAGCAGAAAAATGCAACCTTGTAAAGGAGAAACTTCAGAAGGTGCTGGGGAGGATTGAGGCACTCTAGGAGTTTAGCAACATCTCTCCAACAGCACTGTGGAGACGGACTGAAGAAAAGCAAAGGAGTAGTGAAGGTGCTTGTTTAAGTAGAAGGAAAAACCTAACTTCAGGAACCTCTTAGGAACCTTTGACCTTGCAGGATATCATGGGAAAGCTCTAATTGTCTTAACATCAAGAATCTAACTCTAGGACTCCTTTTCTCTCCACAGAACCAAGCAGCACATGGTATCAACTCCCTGTATGATACCCTCTTCTGAGATCAGAAAGGAGTGGAGGTATCTATTTACGATCCCCTCATTATGGCTCTTGCAGAATTGCACTGTTTTTTAAAGCATTTTTCTCAATTTGGAATTATTTTTTCATACGTGTGATCATTTGACAAATGTCTGATGATCCACACTAGACTCTAATCTCCAAAAGATTAGAAATTATGCCTGTATTTTGCTCAATTGTTCCTGGAGGCTAGCAGAGAACCTGGCATATAGTAAACAATCATTAAATGTTTGCTGAAGGAATATTGACTGAAATATTAAGAAACGGTAGAAGTAATAGCATGGCACTTGGAAAAGTGTTTGTTTTTTCTTATTTTTCAAAATGGTAAACAAAATATTCAATTGGTGATTTAATTACCGTTTAGTAGATTTTTTTTTGCCTTTACATCCATGTTTTCTCTCCAGCACTGCATGTGTACACTAGCCCTGTACACATTAAATCCCAGATCTGAAATTCACTTAAAATGGAAAGCAAACTCTACCAAGTTATTTTATTCTCTGAACTTTAAATCCCCGAATAAAATAAAATCAACTGCTAAGTCTGGCTTTGATTATTAGTATTTTCTTTTCTTTTCCTTCCTATAACTAAAGAGAACTTTTTTAACCTAAGGCAAACAATTTTTTCAATCATGACTTTAAATTTGATGAGGTTCCATTAAGAAACACGATGCATGTCCTACTTCTAACAGGCACACACATAAAGAGACAGTCAAAGCACTTCATTAAAGGCAGAAAGATTAAGGCAAAAGATTACACAACAAAACCACCCACATTCAGTTTTGCAAGTCTAACAGTCATCCTGAATCATCACCCTAGAGCAGCCTGCATTCCATTCTAACTTGTGGCTTAGGCTAACCATTCAATTTCAAGAAAGTAAAATATTAGTATTGGTGACCAAAAAGGCAGGTGTGTTTCTCTTCCCTTGGTTACTCGTAGCCCTGAAGGCAGTAATTGTTTCTTGCTTTTTACTTAGTAAACAAATCTCTTGGGAGGTAATTAAAGAACTAGCACAAATCTTACTATCACCAAGGAATGATACTTGGTCATATTTCTAGCAACAGAATCACTGGTTTAAGAACCTCAGATACTAGTTTTTAAATAAACCTTATTTACCCTTGCCTCACCCCCACAACTATATCCCCCATATTATTCATCCCTTCCTCCATAAGTCTCTTTCCTCAAAATACCTTATTTTTCTCTCCTGTACCTTTACTTATAATCTGTCCTTGGTGTAGAGTAATGGCCTTCTCCTGGCAATCCTACTCATTCCTCACGTATCCATTCAAATTCTGCTCCTGCCATGTTCTTCCTCATCTTTCTAGGAAAACTGTATTATCCCTTTCTCTGCATTCCTGCACCCATTATATAGTTTTTCTTCTCTCTTCTATTTCCGTAATTTGTCTATTATCCTGGCATTGAATTGCAGGCCCCATTAAGTCAAGACATATGGAATTCATCCCCATAGGCCTACTAAGGGCCCAATTTGGTGCTCCAGATAATGTAGGTAAGTGATAATAATAATGAGTGAATAAATTTTAAAAAGGTATTTGGGAATCTTTACAATAATAGATATAGGTACAATAAGAGAATTAGATGATGAATAAATTTTTGTTATAGGAAAAAGAAATAAATGTACAAATAGATGTACAATAGAGTTAACATTACACTTAACATAGAACTTCATGACAACAAACGATAAAAAGAGAACTGATGGATTACATAAGTCTCATGACTTGGTTAGGACTAAGAGAACTGGAAATAGACCAGTTGGAAATTAAGCTGCACATTAGCACAATCCCTTATGGAATTGAAATGATCTACCTGTAACCTATACTTAGCTATAAGAAAATAAAACACCCCCCAAAAGAAAAAAATATATATACAAAGATGTTATGTTTTTTTGTGTGCATTACATCAAGCATTCAATCCAAAATTACTAGTTAATTCAGAATAGGAAAAAAATAACCAAGAGGGGAGAAAACACCACTAGAAATAGCGCATCAGGTGAAATGCATACAGAAAATCATAAAAGAATTTTCTGAATCTGACAAAAGAAATTAATTCACAGGTTCATAAAGCTCTATGTATCTCAGTCATGATAAATATGAACAAAACCATCCTTAGACTCATTAGAGGAAAATTGCTAAAAAATAAAGGCAAAAACGGTCCCGTGGCGCATTCGGGAGAGTGCGGCGCTTGGGTGCACAGTGGTGCTCCCGCCTCAGGTTCGGATCCTATATGGGCATGGCCGGTGCGCTCACTGGCTGAGCGCGGTGCGGGCGACATCAAGCCAAGGGTTGCGATCCCCTTACCGGTCACAAAAAAGACAAAACAAATAAATAAATAAAAATAAAATAAAGGCAAAAAGAAAATTTCTGAAGTATCCAGAAAAATAAACACAATTATTTCAAAGAAGCAACAAAAATACTGATGAGATAGCTTCTCAAAGGAAATAATGAAAGCCAGAGACAACAAAATAGTAATGTTAAAGAACTGAAAAATAAAACTCACAATCTAAAATTATAAGCCAATTGAAAATATCTTTAAAAAATAAACATAAAACGGGCCGGCCCGGTGGCGCACTGGATAGTGCGCTGCTTGGGAAGCGCAGCAGCGCTCCCGTCCGAGGGTTCGGATCCCATATACAGACCGGCTCCCGCTCACTGGCTGAGCGAGGCGCGGGAGCAACACAGAGGCTTGCGATCCCGTTGCCGGACCCCGGTCTGGTACGGGGGCAACACTGAGGGTTGCAATCCGTTGCCGGACACGGAAAAAAAAGACAAAAAGACAAAAAAAAAAATAAAAAAATAAAAAAAAAAAATAAACATAAAACAAAAAAATGTTCAGGTAAATAACAAGACAATTCAGTTGCAGCAGACATGCACCTAAAGATATGCTAAAGGGTGTCCTCTGGGCATAAGGAAAATAATCCTAGACAGAATGCAAGAAGAAAATTATTCCAGAATAAATGTAAGTAGGAAAAAAAAATCATTAGAAAGAGTAAATATGCAGATAAAAAGAAATAAATACTGATAATAAAAACAACAATGGTAATACAACGTGGAGTTTAAAATATGAATAATTAAAATACTTGACAATAATATTAAAAAAGCCTGAATGGGGTAAATGAAATTTTAGAGTCCTCAAGTCCTTGCATTTCCTGAGAAATGAACAATAGACACAGAAAATGCATTTTACAAAATTCAACAGCCTTTCATTATGAAGGCTCTCAGCAAGTTAGGTATAGAAGGAAAGTATCTCAACACAATAAAAGCCATCTACAATAAGCCCACTGCCAGTATCACCCTGAAATGGGAACAGGACAAGGATGCCCCACTCTCACTACTCCTATTTAATATAGTATTGGAAGTATCAGCCAGAGCAATCAGGCAAGAGAAAGAAATAAAGGGCATTCCCAGATGGGAAAAAAGTCAAATTGTCCCTTTTTACAGATGACGTGATCCTATATATAGAACATCTTAAAGACTCTACAAAAACACCTCTTAGAGTTGATAAAAGATTTCAGCAAAGTTGCAGCATACAAAATCAACACGCAAAAACCAGTAGCATTTTTATACTCCAATGACAAAATATTAATTTTGAGTAGTTACTAATAATTCAAGGATTTATGTTGTAATTCTTAAGGTAAGGTAAGAAAAAATAATTTATATATATTAAGCTAATAGATGGGAAAATAGAATAATTGAAAAAATTGATTAATCAAAAAGAAGACAACAAAAGAGAAAAAAGAAACAGAAGGGGCAAATGAAAATCAAACAGTAAGATCGGAGATTTAAAGTTAAAAATATCAGTGATAAATTACCTGTAAACATATTTCAGATTTGATATTAATTTTAAAACATCTCATAAATGGGCCGGCCTGGTGGCGCACTGCTACAATGCGCCGCTTGGGAGCGCGGTGGCGCTCCCGCTGAGAGTTCGGATCCCATATACAGACCGGTTCCCGCTCACTGGCTGAGCGAGGTGCGGGCGCAACACTGAGGGTTGCAATCCCATTGCCAGTCCCGGTCCAGTACGGGCGCGACACTGAGGGTTGCGATCCGTTGCCGGACACGAAAAAAGACAAAAAAAAAAAAATCTCATAAATAAGTTTCCAGGTACAGATGGCTTTAAAAGGAAAAAAAAAAAAAAAGTGACCTTGACAGACCTCATACCTTTTTTCGAAATGGATCACAGACCAAAATGTAAGTTCCAAAACTACAAAACTATGGACAAAAACATAGGAGGAAATGTGTGCGATGAGTTTTTAGACACAGCAAATAGGAGCTGTGTCTAAAATTATTTCAAGCACAACACATGAAATAATTGATCAACTCGACTTTATTAAAAGTAAAAACTTCTCTGCTGAAGACAATGTTAAAAGAATCAAAATACAAGCCACAGACTGGGATAAAATGTTTGCAAACATATCTGATAAGGATGGGCTTGATTTCAAAATGTAGAAAGATCTCTACAATAGAAAACGAAACACTGGCAATACCAATTGTTGGTGCAAATGCAAAGAAACACAGATTTTCTTTTTTTGCTAGTGGTAATGGAAAATGGTATATTCACTTTGGAAAACTGTTTGCCAGATTATTACAAAGCTGAATTTAATCTATGATACTATTCAGCAATCCCACTCCTATGCATAATATGTAATCTATTTGAAGAGTTATAACTACACCAAAATCTGCACATAAATATTTACAGCAGCTTTATTTATATTTGCCGATGCTGGAAGCAACAATTATGTACATTGATAGGTGAAGTAATACACAAATTGTGATATATTTATACAATTGTATATTATTCTATGATAAAAGTATTTTCACCAAGTCGTGAAAATACATAGAAGAACATTAAATGTCAATTGATATGTGAAAGAAGCCAATCTGAAAAGGCTACAAACTATATCATTCCAATTATATGGACATTCTGAAAAAGGCAAAACTATAGCAAGATTGAAAAAAAAATCAGGGAGCAGGGAAACGGCTGAATAGGTGAAGCACAGGTAATTTTTAGGGAAATGAAACTATCATGATACTGTAATGGTATATACCCAACATTAAGCATTTATCAAAACCAGTAGAACTTTACAGCACTTGGTGTAAACCTTAATGTATGCTAATTAAAAAAAAAATTATGAAGTTGGAAGATCCCAGAAAGGAGTGCAGACTGTGACAAGAAAATTTTTATATATTACAAATATATGAAGTTACCTCACTGAAGGTTTTGTGGGGGAAAGCTGCCGACTGAATAAACTTTGAAAATTATTTGAATATGTAAAACTAAAAGCAAAAATAACTGTACACAAGCACTGTACTCTAGTTAATGAAGTTGTTTCCAATGAGGGTAGGGATTACCAATTCTGATAGTGCTACACTTGTGTACAGGAACTGAACAATTAAGTAAATAAATGGTCAATGGTGGGAGCCAAGTTTCTCATTGTTGGAGTAGACATTTACAGATAAGCAAGGGAAGGATGCTAAAATTATCCATATGGTAATTAATTATATTTAGAGACATCAGTACGGATTCTTGTTTAGCTTAATTTACTAGATATAGAGAGTTACATACATTACAAACATGAATATACGCCACATAGTATATTTCCTTGTTCTGTCAGCTGATGACATGGACAACATTCTTGAATGGCACAGATCATCAAAACCAACACAAAAGAAATAGAAAACCTGAATAGCCCTATGTCTGTTAGAGAATTAAACTTGTAATTTAAAACCTTCACCTAATGGTGTGCTAGATTCAATGAACCACAAACGTATTGTCTCCATTTTAAAAATAAGGAACTAAGACATGAACAGTTTAGGAAAATTGCCCAATTGTCCAGTTACTGGTGTTGCTGGAATTCACACAGACAAGTTGGCTATACTCCGAAGTAGAGTGGGGTCCACAGCCCTTCTTCCACATTGGTGTCCCAACAGAGTTTGGATGAGCCCCAGCATACTGTTAGAAACACTTAACACATTAGTTATTGATTATTCCTCTAAAAGATAATGCTTATGAATTATTCCTTCTACTGTCCCAACGTTATGAAAACTTGGCCAATTATTTAATGGTCCTCATGAGAAAACTTTATGCTTTGTACATTTCCAGCTCACTTTGTAAAATTGACATAAGAGTGGGTCAGCATCTTTATTAGAAACAACCTCCACTGACGCAGCTCATGATAGCATGGGCTATATAAATTTCACTATCAAAGCCATTTAGCCAGGTCTCTCTCTTTCTCTCATAAACAGAGCAGTAATCCCAAGCAGAACATAACAGATATGATTTGTAATCCAGTATAGTACTATTTAATTCTGTGTTTAGTTACCAGCATTTTAATTAAGAATGTGCTGGCATATGTTGGCCAAAATCCTGATACATGGAATTATTCTATGTGCCAAGTACACGGAAAAATTATCAGTGCCTGAAATAAAGGGGGAAAGGACCTCAATAACGTAAAAAACATGTTAGTTCTATTGATTTCTGATACACCTTTTCTACAAAAAGCCATTGCAAAATACAATTTAGTAAGGTGTTTTTTACAGAATAAATAATTTTAACTTTGAACAGGCAGCTATTAAGAGAAGGATTGAGACTGAAGAAATCATATTAACTTTTGGACAGTACATAGATAAGTGTTGTTTTAGCATTAAAAATCAATGAGCACATCAAAATGACAGATGTTCCTGAGCCCAGAGTAAAATTCACCAGAGGTACACATAGTGCGGTGAATAGCAGATGTTACATGTGCAGTCAGAGGAGGTCAGTAGGAAAACACAATCTGGCCTCAGGTATAGGTCAGTTTTATTTACTGGAAATATAGACTACCAGGGCTGGCCAGTTAGCTCAGTTGGTTAGAGCGTTGCCTTGTAACACCAGGGTCAAGGGCTCAGATCCCTGTACAGGATCTCTGTACTGGTCAGATGCCCAAGAAAATAAATAAATAAAACAAATATGTGCTCCTAGTTGTACACACTCATCCCTACAAATATCTTCACTAATTCACTTCTAACCTAGACCCTAATATTTGAGGGAAATTTTTTAATTGGAGGAGATTGAAGAATATGTTTTAAGCGCTCTAATTGTTTCACTCTTTGTTGATGGAACATGCCAATGCACTGCCTAAATTAGAGATGCCATCACTCTTGGTAATTGAAAGAAAAATAATTTAAACAACACATATTACACAGAAAAGCAACAAGTAGAATTACTCTAGTATGAGAGCTGTTGTGTTCGGATTGTGTTTTTCTTTTTTTTCCAAATCCTAACAGGCCAATGCAGGTAGAGGGGATGAATCCATTAACAAGGTGTGTCTATCCTACTCCAAATCAAAGTAGCTTTACTTACCACTGTGTAATACATAATGTATACCTGTAATACTCATGATAAAAATAAAAATAAAGGGCCAGCCTAGTGGCGCACTGCTACAGTGTGCCGCTTGGGAGCGCGGTGGCGCTCCCGCCGAGGGTTCGGATCCCACATACAGACCGGTAAACGCTCACTGGCTGAGCGAGGTGTGGGAGCAACACCAAGGGTTGTGATCCCATTGCCGGACACGAAAAAAGACAAAAAGGAAAAAAATAATAATAATAAAAAAATAAATAAATAAATAAAAATAAAAATAAAAACTTCACCTACATAAAACTCTAGTCCCAGATGGCTTCACTAGTGAATTCTATCACATATAAATTAGAACAAACAAAAATACCAATCCTACAGAAACTCTCTCATAAAATAGAACGTTTGCCAACTCATTTTATGAAATCAGCATTACATTGATATAAAAACCATATTAAAATATTACAAGAAAAGAATCTGGAAGACTAATATTTTTTAGGAACACAGATTTAAAATATATTATCAAAATATTATCAACTTGAACCAAGTGATATATAAAAATGATAATAACCCATTCCAAATGAGGTTCATTCCAGGAATGCAAGATTGTTTGAAGAGTAGACATTTAATCAATGGAATTCATAATATAAGCAGAATAAATGAGAGATTGTTATTTAAATAGATGCAGAAGTATTATTTGGCAAAATCCAATACTTATTCATAATAAGGAAAAAAATTCTACTCAAATTAAGAATAGAAGTAATTTCTCCAACTTAATGAAGGGCACCCATGGAAGTAGAAGCTAACTTTATGCATAACAGTAAAAAAGAATCTGACAAAATTGCACGGATTATGAAAGAGGGTTTAGAGAACTATTTCTTTGATTCCTACTTATTAATTAACGACAATTAACCTCTGTTGCAGGCAATGTCAAGTAAGTACTCTATTCACTTTGATGGGAATATAAATTGGTGTGATCTTTCAGGAAAAAAAAGCCAGGCAACATGTTCAAAAACCTTCAAAATGATCATATCCTTTGACCTAGAGTTTTTTTGTCCTAGAATCTACTAGAGGATCTTATCAAAGATATAGGTAAATATTTATGTATAAGAAAGTTCACTGAATGATTTGTTTTTGTTTGTAGAACCATGTATTGAACTTGAACTTTAAAACTCTAATAATGAAGATTTCTTAACTTTCCTTCTAGAGCATACAATTTGCCTCCAAAACCATTCAGGAACTACATTTTTCCCTCCTCCTCCCATAAGGAGAAAGGAAAGGCATACAACTATTCTGTTACCTTTTTTTAAACTGGCAGAGAAAGAAGTTCCCTGGTGGTGGCAGGACTAGTCTGGAGAGGCTCTCAGCTCATAAGCAGATGAACAGAAAAAATAGCTAAGCTTTTCAAGGAGTTTCCAGGTAGTGACCTTCTCTGAAACTGGCCCATCTTGGAGTAGCTTGACAGAGTTTGTATCCATTCAGTGCAGTAGAGCATGAATTTGGCAAGTGCTAACCAAAAATTAGGCTCTAGGTTCTAGCAGTTGGACTTTGTTCAGATTAGGGTCTTTTTCACTTCAGATGCTCCTGGTCATTCTACCTGACTTCTTGAGATTCTAGGTACTATTTCAACTTGGTGGCTTACCTTTTTAACTAATGCTTCTCTTTCCATCATCTTAGGTTGTTTACAGAAATGCATAGCTTATTAACTAAAAATAATTTTATAATTTACAATTTAAAGATACATAGACACACACAAATACATAAACATATGTATACTCATACACATTTATATGTCAATATATAATTTGTACATGTACATATTTTTTTCACACACACACACACACACACACACACACACACACACGGTTTTTACAGCATCGCTTAATGTGCAGTATAGGCTAAAAAGACCCAGAGAGGATCCTCTGATCAGTGAGATTTTTGCTGAGACTTCTCACAACAATAATAGCAACAATGCTAACAACCAAAATAGCCATTAAGGAGAGATGGGTCAAGCAAATTGTGGTATAAATATACAATGGAATATTTTTCATCCGACAATTATGTCTATAAGCAAAGACCAGGAGAACAGTTCACTGTTGTATACAGTAGGTGCTCAAATTTTTATTGAATTAATTCATACTTCATATATTTTATAATACTGGCATAATACCATATATACAAGTTATATGTTGTTTTTTCCATTTATCACTATAAGCTTATCTATAAACCTTCTTTGAAGAAACATTTTTAAGTCACTACATAATATTTTATTATGTTAGTAAACAAATTAGAACTAATTATAGTAAAATATATCATATTCACCCCAGGATAAAATTATAGATACTATTTTTCCAGGACTTATTTCACTGTACCATATAGATAAATGTTATCAGAGGAATATTTTCTTCAGATTTACACATTTGTCTTTGCCCAAACAAAAAACAAACAAAACAACTGACCCACTGGGAAGGAAGTCTTTAATTATCTGAGGCAATCAAAAGACCCCATTGGATCTACTATGACAACACACTTATAGAGAATTAGTTTATAATGCCCTTTCATACCAAGTATACCATTTGAAGCTTAAAGTAACTGTATAGTGTTTGCATAGCAAGCATTAGTTTCATTTAGAAATGAAAATACAAAGATGAGAGAAGTTCAGTGGCTCACCCAAAGCCAACTGGGTAAGTAATGGTGGAGCCATGGCTTAATTCCGCTGACACTAAATTCAACGTTCTTTCCACTACATCCTATGTTCTCTGATGATATTTTTCTGTAACAAATAGAAAACATCAATAATTATTTTGCGTAAGAAGAACAGGGTATTTCTTGCCTATACATAACCAGTACCTATGTATCACTATAAAAACTTATTTTTGTTTTGCTGCAGTTCTGCTTTTTTTTACCAGGTTTATATAGCTGAAACTCAGGCATATTGGAATTCTAGGAGGAATATTTCTAATGCTTCAACTACCAGATCTTGAGGAGTGTTCCAGGTTCTCACTTTGCAACAATACTGATAAAAAGAGTTTAACAGATTGCTAAATCTTAAATCTAAATCTCAGTGCAAAGTGTCACAGGAATCTAGATTAACTCTGGGACAATGGGCAGCACTTTAGAGAACTACACTGGGCAATCGTTCTCTAGCTTCAGTGGGCATAAGAATCACCTTGAGGAACTTTAAAATGCAGACTCCGAAGTTCCCTCTCTGACCACACTGACCATATCAGATTCTCGTAAGTTTATGCTTAGAATCTGCATTTTTACAAGATCCCAGGTGATTTTAATGCAGGTACTCATTAGAAACAATTTTCTGAAACCCTGCAGATTTTTTTTTTTAATGCGGAATATTTGACAAACAGTGAAAAGGCTTCAGAGTTCAAGTATTCCTTAATAAAGATTAACTTTCATACAATCATGTCCCTTTAAGCATGAACATTTCTGCCTAACTGTTGTCTTTCAATCACCCCAAGAACACTGGCTATTACATGGAAGAAGGTGTCAAATTAAAATCAGGACATTGGCTGCTGACTAGCTTGATATCTTCAATAAAAATGTGAAGTGTGACCTTGATATCTTCAGTAAAATGGAGAGAATAATCCCTGCCTGGACCAATGCAGATAGTGGTTGTGGGAATGAAACTGGATAAGAGAAGAGAGGAAGCTTTGAAAACCAAATCCCCAAAATGAGAATGTCTTTATAAGATTAGTGGTCTCAAACTGTTTTTCATATTAGAATCCAAGGATCTTTAGAATTTTCTCATGCCCAAGTATTACTATTTTTTTTGAATCTTCCCAAGTGATATCAATGTCCAGCCAATTTCGAGAACTGCTAGATTAGACCAATCCTTACATTTTTACCTTGTGAATGGTTCAGTTTCATTAGAAATTACCAAGCTGTGATAAAACTCTGCTGAAAAAACGATTCAATGGATTTTCTGGAATCAACTCCACTCTCACCATAAATCAGCGATGTTTTATGATAGGCATGAGCAGAGCTGCCAAAAAGGCCATTTTCTTATTGTCCTTCAACATAACTTCCTCTAAGTACTAACTGGGCTTGGGTTAAGGAAATTGGCAACCAAAT
Organism: Galeopterus variegatus; assembly: GCF_000696425.1. Lineage (NCBI taxonomy): Eukaryota > Metazoa > Chordata > Mammalia > Dermoptera > Cynocephalidae > Galeopterus > Galeopterus variegatus. Next base: position 137,604 of record NW_007727380.1, on the reverse strand, counting down.
CAGGGAAGTCTCAGAAGAACAGCTGCCATCTTGTACCTTGCCGCAGGGAAAAGCTCAACCCTCCACTTCTGGGAATGATTAGTCATAAACCACATGTCATCGGCCTTACCAACCACTTAGTTCCATTTCCCTTCAGGTGAGACTGAGTCACTTTTCCTGAATGATGGTAGCAAGAAGAGATGGAAGAGAGAAGAGGTGTGTTACCAACACGGCATAAGGATAGCTTATCTTGCTTAATTTATTCAACATATATGCCTCTGGGTACCATTACTTCAGAAAACCATTAAATTATTCAGGCACTAGTCTAGATAAGGTCCTTTACTTTATAAAATATTTATTTTGGTTTAAGGGAGGCAGTGATTTGTTTCTGATAGAGATCAGCATTTAATGCCCAACTCTATCTTGAAATTAAAAAGCACCATGTGACTGAGGGAGCATGCCGAACCAAAGTGATTTGGTAGGAGACTTTGTTTGTCCTCCCTCAGCCTTCTGATAGCTTTAAAACCATTTGGGCTGGCAACATTCCTCCAAGCCATTTCATATTTACCTGCACCAGAGCATCAAGTTTACCAATTCAGTCCCCTAACTATTCTGGCAGAATATGTGTCAGCTTGAAATCATCTCCAACCCCACATTACTACCACCACCATTAATTCTCACTACAATACTGCAGAATGGCAGCTTTCTCTTCCATACTCTTTTAAAATTTGATTCCATACCAGGAATGTGAAGAGCTGAATTTGCATGTAGCCTTGATCCAGCTATACGACTGTGAGTAGGTTACATATTGTTTCTGGGTCTCCTTTCCCTCATCTGTAAAATGGAGCTAGTAATTCTGATTCCATAAGGTGTTGGGAGTTTTCAATGCCACGTTAAAGTGAAGAAGGCAATTTCTAACTATAAAACTGTTACATAGGAAGTTATATTATCGTTATCCAGAAACCCAGGATGCCAAAGGCGTTTCTCTCTTTATTTGGAATTTTATTCTGTCATCCTGTCTCCTAGAGAGGTCCCAGTGTTTCAGGATTGAAAAGAGAAGCCTCCCGTGTTTGGCGCCTATTTGTGCAAAGTGGCATTAGTGTGATGTAGTAGCAAGCTCAATGGAGAATGTCAGAGCTGCGGTTGATTCTCATCACAGCTTCTAGTAATCCAAGTTTCCTGAATTCCAGTTTTCTCACTGTGAAAATGGGGATTCAAAGACTACTCTGAGGCCTGTTTTAGGATTTACATGGGATATTGTAGGTGAAAGTGCTCATAAATCATAAAAAATGAAATATATATACAATTATCACATTGTAATGAAGGGTAATGGTTCTTAAACATTATGATGCCGATTAAGGATCCTCAAACAAGTTTCTAGGAAAATCACCTCATCTATCTGGCTATGGGAGATTATTATAATACTAAAGCTTTAGGATCCAGATATGAGTTGGCTTAGGGTCAAAGTCAATGGCTCCTGAGTCATTCCAAGCCCACCTTCACACAGATTCACACACACATCTTTTAGTGAAAAAGGCTCTGGGTTTCTACTTCCTCCTTTCCTTCCAAGACACACTCCTCATTACCCATCTTCCCTGTTAATCTCTTGTTCTCTGACAATAATTATTTTTGCTTCCTGAAAGTAATATTTTTAACCCCCTTTTCTTCTTCTTCCACACTTTTTTATTAGAGAAACTTATCCAGTTTTCACAGTATTGACTAATATGCATTTACTAGAAGTTAATATCAGCTAGCCCTTGTGATTTTTGCAGGTGACTTCTAAATTTATATCTTCAGTGTTTAAAGTTTTTTTCATTTCTAGTCTTACAGTATCAACTACCTGCTAGACATCTGCTAGAATTCTCAGCAAAACTAATATGTGTGTGCGTGTGCATGTGTGCGTGTGTGTGTGTGTACACACATGTATATCCTCATGGTACCTAAATCCAAGACTTTTCCTACCCAAACTTTTTACACCTGTTTTGTTACTGATCTTACAATTTTCCGGGTTGTAAATACATCTATGATTAAGTAGTTGTTGAATCCTGATGTTTCCTTTGTGATATTTCTCAGACATATTTGCTCTTCTGCTTTTCTCCCATAAGAATCTTAACTCATGCCTTCGCTACCTCTCCCCTGGATTATGGCATAGGCACTTCTGTCAGATCTTCCTGCTTCCAGGATCTTTCGCTCCCCCTCAGATGCTGCCAGAGCACTGTTCTTAAAGATCAATTTGCTTCCTTCATTTGCATATTATATGTTCTCATCTTATTTATCTCCAAGTTTCTACTCAACATTCTCTCCTTGCCTAGAATTCTTCTCCCTACCTCCGACATGTAAATTTTGTCTTGAATAAGACTCCATTTAATCATTGCCTTCTTCAAGATGCCTTCTAGATTCCTCTTACCTGGAAACAATCCTAGTCTCATTAAACTGTCAAGGATTAACCCATATTATCATACCTAATACCTTCTACTCTACAGGCTGTCATGGCTATATTTTGAGCTCTCTGGTAGGAGGATTATTCCTGATGCATGTTTGATTTCCTTAGATGTTTTAATTGTCCAAAAAATGACATTTAATTAAATGAAAACTGCAATATTGAATCATGTCATCTGTAGAGTTAAGACCATCTTTCTCTCTGAACAACCTGTTATATCACAAGATTTTCAACATACAGAGACATTTTCAACATAGTTTATTACGCTTGTTGCCCTCTGTATACCTCCACTGTCTATCCAGAACCACAGTCTATGACCAACTACTTTTTTATGGATTCCGTAATATAAGGTGATGATGATAACCATCTGCTCTAATATCAGCATAAGACAATTATTCCAGTCAGAAAAACGCAATCCCTTACCCAACAAAAGTTACATATGTAAAAGAAATGGTTTTGGTGGTGGTGGTGGAATTTTTATTTTAAACATAAATTTTCTAAGAAGAAAATTTTTACTTATGGTTTAATACTTTTTTTTTTCTTACTTTTTTGGTTTTATCTGTCATAGTAAAATTACTGCCCCTCCCTTTGTTAACCACTTTTTAAAAAATTGATAAACATTTTTTGACAGTTTTAGGTTTGCAAAAAAATTGTGTGGAAAGTACAGAGAGTTTACATGTACCTCCTCACCTCCCTGCCCTCTAGTTCCCCTTATTATTATTAACATATTGTATTCGTGTTACATTTTTACAATTGATCAGCCAGTATTACAGTATTAACCAAAGTCCATAGTTTACATTAGCATTCACTCTTTGTGTTGTACATTCCATTGGTTTTGACAATATACTTGTATAATGACAGGTGTCTACCGTTACAGTATTGTACAGAATAGTTTCACTGTCCCAGATATCCCATGTGCTCCACTTATTCATCTCTCCATTCCCCAAAACCCTTGATAATCGTTGATCTTTTTACTGTCTCCATACTTTTGCCTTTTTTAGAATGTCATATAGGTAGAATCATATAGGATGCAGCCTTTTCAAATTGGCTTTTTTCACTTGGTAAGAGGCATTTAAGTTTTTTCCATGTCTTCTCATAGCTTGATAACTCATTTATTTTTAGTGCTGAATAATATTCCATTGTATGGAAATAGCACAGTTTATTCATCCATTCATCTATTGAAGTTCATCTTGGTTGTTGGCATCCAGGTGTTGGCAATTATGAATAAAGCTGTTATAAACATTTATGTGCATTGAATTGAATAAATACTAAGGAGGATGATTGCTGGATCATATGGTAAAAGCATATTTAATTTTGTAAGATGCTGCCAAACTATCTTCCATTTTGTATTCCCATCAACACTGGCTGAGAGTTCCTGTTGCTGTGCATCCTCACCAGCAGCATCTGGTGTTGCTAGTGTTAGTGTTTTAAATTTTAGCCATTCTAGTTGGTGTGCAGTGATATATCATTGTTGTTTTTTTTTTAAATCATTGCTGTTTTAATTTTAATTTTCTAAAGCCATATGACATATATCCTCTTTTTATATGATTATATGCCATCTGTCTATCTTCTTTGGTGAGATTATATATATTTTGCCCAGTTTTTATTTGGGCTGTTTGTTTTCTTTTTTTTTTTTTTTTTTTGTCTTTTGTCTTTTTCCGTGTCCGGCAACGGATCGCAACCCTCAGTGTTGCCCCCGTACCGGACCAGGGACCGGCAACGGGATTGCAAACCTCGGCGTTGCTCCCGTGCCTCGCTCAGCCAGTGAGCGGGAGCCGGTCCGTATGTGGGATCCGAACCCTCGGGCGGGAGCGCCACCGCGCTTCCCAAGCGGCGCACTACCCAGTGCGCCACCGGGCCGGCCCTGTTTGTTTTCTTATTGTTGAGTTTTAAGAATTCTTTCTATATTTTGGATATCAGTCCTTTATCAGATATATCTTATGCAATATATTCTCCAAGTCTGTGGCTTATAGTTTCATTCTCTACATGTCTTTCACAGAGCAGTTTTTAATTTTCATGAGTCCAACTTATCCATTTTTTTCTTTTATAGATTATGGTTTTGGTGTTGTATATAAAAAATCATTGCCAAACCCAAGGCAAACTAAAATTTCTCCTATATTATTTTCCAGGACCTTTATAGTTTTATATTTTACATTTGGGTAAAAAATAATTCATTTTGAGTTAATATTTTGTGAAAGGTATAAGATCTGTGTCTAGGTTTATTTTGTGTGTGTGTGTATGTGAGTGTCCAGTTGTTCCAGTACCATTTGTTGAAAAAATTATTCTTTCACATCATATTGCCTGTGTTCATTTGTCAAATATCAGTTGACTGTATTTGTGCGGATCTATTTCTGGGTTCTTTATTGTGTTCCACTGATCTACTTGTCTATTCTTTTGTCAGTAATCAAGACAGTAACTTTATAGTAAATCTTGAAGTTGGGTAGTGTCAGTCCTTCAACTTTGCTCTTCTTTTGCAATATACGGTTGGCTATTCTAGGTCTTTTTCCTCTTTATATAAACTTTGGAATCAGCTTGTCCATATTCACAAAGTAACTTGCTGGGATTTTTATTGGAATGCCATTGAATCTATAGATGAAATTGAGAGGAACTGACATCTTCACAGTTGAATCTTCCTATCCATGTACATGTGGTAGCACTTCATTTCTTTAGAGATTTAATTTCTTTTATCAGAGTTTGGTAATGGTTCTCATATAGATCTTGTATATTTTGTTATTTTTATACCTAAGTGTTTAAATTTTTGGTTCTAATGTAAATAATATTGTCTTTTTTCCATTTTAAATTTCAATTGTTTATTACTATTATTTTTTTAAAAAGCAATTGACTTTTGTATTCTTCTACCTTGCTATAATTATTCATTGCTTCCAGGTTTGGAGTGTTTGTTTGTTTGTTTTAATTATTTGGGATTTTTTTACATAAACAATCAGGTCATTTATGAAACAAAGACAGTTTTATTTCTTCCTTTCCAATCTCTATACCTTTTATTTCCTTTTCTTGTTTTATTGCATTAACTATGAAAGTATAATGTTGAATAGAAATAGTGAGAATGAGCATCCTTGTTTTATTACTGATCTTAGTGGAAAAGCATCTAGTTTCTCCATCAAGCATGATATTAGTTCTAGATTTTTGTATATGTTCTTTATCAAGTTGGTGAAATTCCCTTCTATTCCTAGCTTTGTTAGAGTTTTTATCATGAATGGGTGTCGGATTTTTCCAAATGCTTTTTCTGCATCTATTGATATACCCCACTCTGTGTCTGGACCTGGGCTAATAAATGGCAACACAAAGGTGAATAAACCTAGACTCTGTCCTTATGTATATCACCAGATATTACTTGAGACACAGTAACTAAGAATTGTTATAAATGTGATAACTACTCTAAATTCAGAGCATCACTCAATGTAAAAATGGGGCAAACAGCAGACTCATGTTTGAGAGCTAATTCTTTATAGTGAAAAGCAAATTTTCCAGTAGATATTCAGGGTATTCAGATAGCACATATTATAAGAAAAATATGTATCATCTATGCAAACAAAGGAGTTAAGAAGTACAGTTTGTGGAAGTAGTAGATGTGCGATTTTTATTTACTTCTTTAATAACTCAATTTAATTTAATTCTTTCCTCTCTGATCACCCCCCTTCAAGACTGACACTTATCTCAAATCCATAGTAAACAATGGTATAGATACTTAAAGTATGAGTAAAACACTGGTAAAAAGTGTTTACACTAACAAAGGTAGAAAAATGTGTGCTATTGGGTTTTCTATTCAAGCACAACACAGAAACTTGCTGCAGGAATATGAAGAATAGAGGCAAAAAGAAAGCAGTTATTTACAAATTAAAAGAATACTGAGTGGGGTTAGTCATCTATAAAAATATTCCTTCATTCATTATGGCACTTACTGAACAAATCATTTCCAAGTTCTTAGAATGTGCTGGGCCCTATGCTAAGTACATCAGGGATGAATAAATCATGGTCTCCACACCTTCAAGGAATACACAGTCAGTGAAAAAAGATAAGGAGTGCATAGAGGTAACTCTATCACTGTGCCTAGCATAGTGTGGCTGCTCAATAAATATTTATTAAAATTGAATTTAATTAATTAGTTCAATTATTATTTATAGAGCATCCAGCACTTGTCAGAAACTGTTCTGGGTGTTTAGGATATACTATTGTACTAAACAGACAGACATAGGTTTCTGCCTGCCAGTTGCTTCTGTTCTTACAGGGGAAGAATTTAATAATCCTGAGAAGGAATTTCCAAGTACCCTAATGATAAATAAAAACAAAATGTTACTAGCATCCTATTGGAGGATAGATAAAATGGTTACCTTGGATTGGGGAGCATCAAGGAAGATGAACAATAAATGATAGCTCTATTTTGTTTTGTTTTCTTTTTGTGTGTGATTGGAAATTCAAAAGAAATGCAATCTACAGTGTGGAGGTTCCTCAGAGAACTAAAAGTAGATCTATTGTATGACCCACCTATCCCACTACTGAGTATATACTCAAAGGAAATGAAATCAATATAACAAAAAGACACCTGCACCACCATGTTTATTGCAATGCTATTCACAATAGCCAAGAGATGGAATCAACCTCAATGTCCATCAACAGATAAATGGATAAAAATCTGTGATATACATACACAATGGAATAGTATTCAGCTATAAAAAGAAATGATATCCTATCATTTGCAGCAGCATGACTGGGACTAGAAACCATCATGTTACGTAAAAAAGTCAGACACAGAAAGACAAATACCACATGAACTTACTCATATGTGAAATCTAAAAGAAAAAAAAAAAAGTGGTTCTCATAGAAGTAGAGATTAAAATAATGGCTACCCGAGGCCAGGAGGGGAGAGAGGGTGGGGAAGGAGAAGTGGTTGACTAGTGGGTACAAAACTATGCTAGTTTAAGGTAGCCTAAGTGATCCATTGTGCAGTATATGCATGTATACAAACAACACACTGTATGCCACAAATATGTAAAAGTAAATGATGTTAATTTTTTTTTAAAGTATGTGGGAGGATGTGGGGGGGGAAAAAGAGAGATAGAGAAAGAAATGCAATCCAAACAGAAAAGGACAGATGAGTCCCAGTCACCAGTGAGCAGGCAGGTATGTGTATGTGTGTACTGGATCCTTAAGCACTTTGTTGTAGCTGGATGTGTTGGATGTGTGACTGGGAATACCATGACATAAAATCAGAAAGCTAGATGATAGCCTATGAACTTTAATAGTATGGCTATATAGCTTGAATTTTGTCTTCAAGGCAGAGGGAAGCTAATGAAGATTTTAAAACAGAAGGGTAATGTCAGAGTAGAGTTTCTGGAAAGATGGATGCGGCAGTGTCAGTGAGGATTAGAGAAAGGATTTGGAAGCAAAGTTACACTTATGTAATTTAAAACAGTGAAGCAATGTGCATTCAGACCTGTTCTAGTTCAAGGATGGAAGCTGCAGTTTGTCCCCATGGACTATGCATTAAAGTTGGTGATCTTGGAGTAGGGCACCAAGAAAACGAAAGAAGAATAGTCTGGAAAGGCATGGCTGGTTCTCCATGTCTATCCTGAGATTTAGAAATCTCCTGAGGATATTCTGCTTTGTCTAGTAAATAAAATAACAAACTCATTTAGAAATTTGGCATCAAGGTACCCACAATCAATCTGTTGTGTCATGAGCAGCAAGGGTTTCATAGTCAGAACTGTGTACTCAATGACTCTGCTACTCACATCTCCCTCTAGGAACAGGAAAGGCATTCTGGTCTCCCAAGTACTTAACTCCTTTGCATCTCAGCAATTGCTCCTGCACCTTATTTCCTATAACTTTAAGCTTAAGAAATCAGAATGAAGTAACCATATGATTATCTTGATGGATACAGAGAAAGCATTTGAAAAAATTCAACATTGCTTCATGATAAAGACTCAGCAAATTAGGTATAGAAGGATAGTATCTCAACACAATAAAAGCCATATATGACAAACCCACTTGCCGATATCATCCTTAGTGATATTGCACCCTTCTAGCTTTTCAGGAATAAGACAAGGATGCCCACTCTCACTACTCCTATTTAACACAGTATTGAAAGTACTAGCCTGAGCAATCACACAAGTGAAAGAAATAAAGGGCATCCAGATTCTAAAGGATGAAGTAAAACAGTTCCTGTTTGCAGACAACATGATCTTATATAGAGAAAAACCTAAAGACTACAAGAAAACTCTTAGAGCTGATGAACAATTTCCACAAGGCTGCAGTATACAAAATCAACATGCAAAAATCAGTAGCATTATCATACTACAATAACAAACTAGCAGAAAAATCAAGAAAGCAAGCCCATCTACAATAAAAAATAAATAAATAAAATACCTAGGAATACATTTAACTAAGGAAGTAAAAGCTCTCTATAAAGAGAACTATGAATTGCTGCTGAAAGAAATGAAAGAGGATACAAAAAGATGCAAAGACATTCCATGCTCTTGGATTGGAAGAATTAACATTGTGAAAATGTCCATACTACTCAAAGCAATCTACAGATTGAAGGCAATCCTAATCAAAATACCAATGACTCTCCTCACAGAAATAGAAAAAAAAAATCCTAACATTCATATGAAACAAAAAAAGACCCTGAATAGCCAAAGCAGTCCCAAGCAAAAGAAAATAAAGCCAGATGCATAACACTACCTGACTTCAAATTATACTATAAAGCTATAGCAACCAAAACAGCATGGTACTGTCATAAAAACAAACATTCCAACCCAATGGAACAGAATGGAGAACCCAGAAATCAACCCACATACTTACAGCCAACTCATCTTTAACAAAGGCACCAAGAACATACATTGAAGAAAAGATTGCCTCTTCAATAAATGGTGCTGGGAAAACCGGACATCCATATGTAAAACACTTCTGGAAGCAGGACTGGGCAAAGACTTTATGAATGAGACCCCCAAAGCACAGGCAACAAAAGAAAAAAAATAAACAAATAGGATTATTTCAAACTATAAAGCTTCTGCATAGCAAAAGAAACAACTAACAGAACAAAAAGACAACTTACAGAATGGGAGAAAATATTCATGAACTATTTGTCCAACCAGGGATTAATATCCAGAATACACAAGGAACTCAAATAACTTAACAGTAAAAAAAAAAGTAACCTTATTTTTAAAATGGGCAAGGAGCTGAATAAGTATTTCTCAAAGGAAGATATACAAATGGCCAACAGACACATGAAAAAATGCTCAACATTACTCAGTGCCAGGGGGGCAAGGAGCTGAATAAGTATTTCTCAAAGGAAGATATACAAATGGCCAACAGACACATGAAAAAATGCTCAACATTACTCAGTGCCAGGGAAATGCAAATCAGAACCACATGGAGATATCATCTCGCTCCAGTTAGACTGGCCATTATCAAAAAGACAGAGAGTAACAAATGCTGGCAAGGATACAGAGAAAGGGGACCCTGTATACTGTTGGTGGGTCTGTAAATAAGTGTAGCCATTATGGAAAACAGTATGGAGTTTCCTCAAACAACTATGGATAGAACTACCATATGATCCAGCCGTCTCACTACTGGGTTTATACCCAAAATAATGGAAATCTTAATTTTGAAAGGATACCTGCACTCCCATGTTTATTGCAGCTCAAATTACATTAGCCAACAGTTGGAACCAACCTAAATATCCATCGACAGATGACTGAATAAGGAAAATGGAATACTACTCTGCCATAAAAGAGAATGAAATTCTGTCATTTGTAGAAAAATGGATGAACTTAGAGAAAATTATTTTAAGTGAAATAAGCCAGGCACAGAAAGAGGAACACTGTATGTCCTCACTTATAGGTGGGACAAAAAATAAATAAATAAATAAATAAAACAAGAAAGATATAATGATCACAAAAATTTGTTGAACTCTCAAAAGGAGATAATAGACCTGAGGCCAACAGAGGTGGGAAAGGGGGAAGGCAGTAGCAAGAAATTGGCAAAGGGCCTCAAAAAATAATTACATTTTGTAATGTTGCATATATTATTTATCCTGATTTGAGCATCACACATTGTACACAAGTACTGATATTCAACACTGTATCCCACAGATACGTAAATCAGTTATATTTTGATTAAAAAAAAAAAGCAGAGAAAATGAGCAGAAGTTACCACAGCTTTGTTTTGGGATTTGTTTTAAAGGCAATTCCAGTAAGGCAGTGACAGGCACATGACTGTCTCGCAAAGTAAAGTTGACATCTCCTTACACACCCAAGGCCAGGAGACACTGGGAAATAAAAATAATAAAAACAAACAAAAAAGATAAAACATGAGGAATAAAAACTTTACAAAAAACATACATACACACAAGTAGCTATTGGGTGATTCCCAGACACTCTAGTAAGAAACTATATCAAATAATTAAGTTGACAGATGAAGTGGAAGAATCAACTAGAACTAGCTTAGGCTGGGCCTCTGACTATTTCTAAGGTACAGCATCCTGGAGCCTAAGGTGAAAAGACATGGCTTTTTAAAAAAATACTAAAAAAAGTTTTTCTTTTTTAATTGAGAAGGCCTTAAGTTGCTCAGCTCCTACCTTTTTCTCTTCCTGACTTTTTTGATTTGCTCAACTATGTTGGGAATACCAATTTTACCATGGGTTTTAGGTACAGCAGTGAAATGTTCACTACAGTTTTAGAGAATGACATGGCCGGGAGCTATGGAATGTTTAGGAAATGAAATTAACCTTCAAAAGCTGGATCATTTATTCTGCCTTATTAGTTCCTATTTTCTTAGGTATATTTATCCTTCTAACTGATGTGCTTTCAACTCATTCTGTGAGCCCCAATTTAGATTTAACTCCCATGTGAAGCCTTCACTGTCTCTCAGGCTAAACTACATCTAACTTTGTAATTCCCTAGTGTTTTGTTTATGCTTCCATTTATAGAAATTACAAGGCATTTAATATTTTAAGGTCTATCTTTTCCTCTAACCAGAACTGAGGGTCTGGATTATCTGATTTATCTTTGTTTTTCCCATAGCAAATAAAGCATCCCTTGATAAATTAGGGGCAGGCAATATATACTAATAAAATAAACAAATGAATAAATGAGTTGTTGGCCTCTTCCCTTTTCTTCCTGACACCATGGGTATAACTAGCACTTTCTTGAGCACTGTGAGGACCTGCCACTCCCATGCTCTATCCTTTGTGACAGGCCCCATGGGAATTTGCCTGGTCCTTGCCAGGTAGGTCACCCCCTTTTTGGTTGGGGAGCGATCAGGTCTGGGTGTTGAAAGTCAGCTCCACCACTGAGTCACAGTGCCTCTAGATGCCATGGATACACTCCGTGTGAAAGGTCTCTCTGAAGCATTCTTGCAAGATGTGTTTTCTTTTTTTTTCTTGTCCTTTTTGAGACCGGCCACACCAGCGCTCACCAGCGCTCAGCCAGTGAGCGCACCAGCCATCCCTATATAGGATCCGAACCCGCGGCGGGAGGTTCTCCTTTATATTTTTTTAATATAACTCTTCATACCATAAAGAATTGATAATTATAATTTCCATTTTATGGAGGAAGAAATGAGTTGGTTAAATGGCTGGATAAGTACTTTAGGAATGGAGAGATTCAGTAGTTCGGATCACTTATTGTGTGATCTTGCATACATCTTAAAAATTTTCCTAGTTCTTAATTTCTGCCCCCAAAGAAGGTAAGAGAATTGGAGTCAATGTCAAAATAATCTCCAAGCCCAGAGATGAAAGTTGATCTTTAAATTCCAAGTATTAGTGTGATGAAAAGTTCATGTACACTCAATGGGAAAAGGCACCTAAACTAACCTTTAACTTCAGACATGCTGCCAGAATTCCTATCAATTAAGGGGGACTGTCTTATAAATAAATTCTTTACCTGATCCTTTCTTATTCTGCCCATAGTTTTAGGTGGCTGAGGTCTAAAAAGGAAAGGGGATGAGGTAGCTCAAAAGACAAGTGAGACGAGAGGATCTGCTATTGTTTTGATCCAGGAAACAGGCGACACATGAATCATAGCATGGACCGTTCCTATCCAAGAAGTGAACTATCGTGTAAAAAGTCGTTTGCTGCATTCGAATTACCTCACATCTTATGACTTGAACATACACATTCTGTGGGCCTCACACCCTCTCCTCTGATGGGCAGACATCATGACAAGAGGACTACCTAAAATGAGCAAAGACTACAGATGAACAAATGCCCACTCTGGGTCAAAGGAATGACCCCCACCTACCTCTCCAGACTGGGAAAGCTAGTGGGGTAGGAAAAGAAAAGAATGTCTGGGTTTTCATTTTTGTATTGCTGGCTGGTGGTTTCTTGACATTTTCCTACCACAAGTTACCTTCTGTTTAGGAGGAAACTCTGATTCTGTGGGGCCAGAGATACCAGGCTAGGACGTGCAAGAAAAAGGTGAGGGCTGGCAGCAGAGGCTTCGTCATGGGCTCTAGACTCCAATCTCTGGACTCAGGGAGAGAGGATCCGTCCTCACACTTATTGGTATGTAACCTAGTTTAGGGTAGGAAAGAAGAGGCTCTCAGGGCAGATGTTCTTTTCAGGAATAAAGACTGGGCATTGGCTGGAGTATTCCTTGTATTTTACCATCTTGTGGATTGACAACAAAAAGCAAAGAACACCTCAAGTATATAATTTACAGAAATACCCAAACATTGCTGTTCAAACTCTGTTGAGTATTGGTGATGATGATGATGGTGATGACTAGAATTATTGCTATTGAGTGTCTTCTGTGTGCCACCTGACGTGCATTATTCTCTCTATAACTCTGCACGATAGTTATCTCCTCCAAGGCACATTTGAAGAACATACTGCTCACATAGAAGGTAAACAATTCTTCCAAAATCATCCAGCTAGTTAGTAACCAGGCCAGAAAGTGAGGTTTTCACATCCTGTGAAATTTCTTTCACTTTTGACTGTCTGTCACCAGCTTTGTGTTAGAACCTTGGATTCAGTCCATTACAGGGAATGCAGGATGCAAAGTCTGAGGACTCCTGCACCTAAAGTGTCTGGGCTGCTGATCTAAGAAGCCCTCACAAGCAGACCCACCTTTATTGGGTGGTACAGGTAGATGGCACATTGCAGCAAAGGCTATATGAGCCTGAAGGGAAGGGTCAGCCCTCATAAATTGCACATTATTTCCCAAGATAACTTCTACAGGAAGAAAGAGATTTGGGCTCTAAAGATGAAGAGGAGAAAGGGCTGCGTTGGGGCCCAGGATGGAAGCAGAAGGCCTGTAGCTATTTCCTGCATCTGTCAGGGCAGGTCACAGCTCACTTAACTTCCCTCAGCCCCAAACAAGTACTTTTTTTTTTTTTATTTAGAAAAGAGATTATCTTTAGACAAAAGTGGCACTGATATCCTGTCATCCCGATTAAAAGCAGGATGGAGATAAAATGACTTCTCTATCCCTCATAGCCTAGGAAGCCAATGCCTCCCAGGGAAATGGCCCTCTCCCAGAGGCAGCCCAGCTCTCTACCTTTGAAGCTGCCTCTAAACCTGTTTGCTTTCAGAGAGCCAATAAGATTTGCACTCAGTGCTGCAGGCTGGCTCATCTAGGCCGCTCATGCTGAGACGTGGCAGGCTTCCCAGGTGAACAACCACAACACTCAATTACATCAACCCAATTAGCAGCAGTGCCCACCTTGTCTCAAGCAAGGCTCACCTGCAGTCTTACCCTGTCTGGCAAAGGGCCCTGGGCCTTAGTGGGGAAGCTAGTGAGTTGGGAGGCTAAATGTTTATCAGTGACCTCCCCTCAGAACCCTCTTGTCTTGGAGATAAGCCGGAGAACCTGGAAAAAGACCAATCTCTTACACCATAGTCTGCTAAGCAGCCTGCAGATCATAATGGTTTTCAGATTATTCCACTGAGCAGAAACAAAGTCTTCCCTCAGCACCTAGTGAATGATCAGAGTTGGAACTTTATCAGATTTTGCCTTCGGTAATGAGGCTGTGTCTGCCTTGCCTCCAACAGAACACTAAGAACAGAGCCCTCTCTGTGGAAGGTGGGAGGCAGGCAAAGAATGGCAATGCTGTTTTCCTTGGCTCCATGCTCATGTTTTCCACCTTTACAGGGAATCAGAAATGCTGGCTTCAAAGGCAAAATCGAATCATCTATTAACTGCTTACCTTGGGCAGGTTGCTTAAACTCTCTGAGCCCTTGTTTTTTATTTGTTAGAAATGTGATTAAACAAACTATAGGAATGGAGAACAAACCCAGTGATTGCCAGGGAGTAAGTGGGGAAGGAATGACTACAGAGTCAGCAAGGTGGGGTGGGGAGGGTGCGGAGGGTGGGGGAGCAGAACAGTTCCGTGTCGTGAATGTAGTGGTGGCCACACTGCTCCATGCCTTTGTCAAAACTCAGAGAATTTAGAAAGCTAAAAGTTTAATAACTCCACATACTTAATAAAATAATAATTGTTTTTATTTTGATTGAGTCACAGCATCCCAGAAAGAAGAAATGATTTTCCTGGGGCAGCTATCTGGTCAGCTGTGCTCTGGCTTCCAAAGAGTGATAGTTATAATATGTAACAACCAGCACATAACCACTCAGAACAAGTAAAGTTCTGGGGCCCCTTACATGCCAGGACGTACCCCTTCAGTCTGGATTGTGAGGCAGTCCCAGGGGTAACAGGAGAAACTGACTGAGAAAAGACTGAGGCAGCTAGAGCTGGAGGAGTCGAAAAGTGTGAACTGTACTGTAAGCAAATGTAAAAAGTAAACAACCTTAAAAGTGTGGTTAAAATAACTTTTCAAAGGGTAAGTATGATAAAAGATTTGGAAGCACCTAGCACAATGAATGGTCCATCTATGTCCTAAATGTCTATCAGTTGCTTTCTTTTCTCTCTGAGCCTCTCTCATTGATAAAATGGAAATTAAAATATTACTTTTTATAAAGCATAAAATGTCTTCTTCATTTGCATGGTGCAATGAGAATATGAGATTATGAATGTAAATGCTTTGTCAGTCAAGACATAGCAATTTGTTCATTTATTCTTTCATTCACTCACATTTTTTGAATGCCCTTGTTGGGTTAGGCCCTGTGGTGGGCCCTGCTGTAAAAGCATAACAGAACCAGCCCCTCCCATCCTAATGTAGCTCATCGTCTGGGGAGGCAGACAGAGATGAAAACATCAGTGCAATGAATGCTTCATGGGTGAAGTTCGACTGGCAATAGAAATGTTTCTAAGAGACATCTAATGCAGACATGGGGGATCAGAGATGGCTCCCTGAAGAAAATATTATCTAGAACGAGACTTGGAAGGCAAGTAAGAGAGAGGCACAAAAAGAAGCAGGGAAAGAGGAAGGTTATTGCAGGCTGACAAAACCACACATAGGAAGATCTAGAAGTGAGGGAGACAAAGGAGGAACAGTGCATCTTTCAGTCTGGTTAGGGTCAGGGATGATTCATCTCGAAGATTCAAGCATTAGACAGGGGATTGGACCAAGTGACCATTCAGGAGCCTTCTGCTCCCATGGGTACAAAATTCTATGATGCATGGCTCCCTCTTTGTGCCCATTTGCAGGCAACTGAGGCCTCGGCCCTTTGCTCCCTTTGTGCATCTGGATCAGAACCTAGGAGAAAGTCTCTCTCTTGAGAAGTATGACCTTTCAGTTTTCTTGTATTTGCTTTTGAGTAATCACCCAACTTCCAACCTGGGGTTTTCACCACTAGTTGGGAGGTGACAGGAGTCATGAAAGGGTTTCAAATCCTCTAAGGCTGTTGGATGATGTCAACCCAATTACCAGAGACAGCACTATCTGCATGGCAATGCCCCTCAGGAATCTGCACCTGTGTGGATCTGGGTGGAATTCTTTGATGTGACACTTGGCTGGCAGAAGGTCTGCTCCTCCCTGCCTCTTTTTTCCCCTCTTGAAAAGGAAGCAGTATCTGCAGTAGGGCAAAGTCCCAGTAGCCTTAAAAGAGTTTCAGTAACTACAAGGAAACCCTGAACCTTTAGATATACTGCTGAGTGAATGCTTACAGGTTATATAGTATTCATATAGAACTGATACTCCACTGTTATGCACCAGGATGGCAATACCAGTTATTAAATAATCCCAGACTATTTGTAATTAGCCACCTCTCAGCCCGAGCCCCAGCCCCTGGACCATCCCAACCCTGCTGCACTAGCTGCCTCAGTTTCTCCTGTAGGACCCCTGGGACTGCCTCATGATCCAGACTGAAGGGGTACATCCTGGCATGGAATAGGCCCCTGGGCCCTGCCCCAGAACTTTACTTGTTCTGAGTTATGTTCTGGTTGTTACATATTATAAATATCACTCTTTGGAAGACAGAGGACAGCTGATCAGATGGCTGCCCTGAAAGAAGAAAATCATTTCTTCTTTCTGAGCTGCTAGGACTCAATAAAAATAAAAAAAAGAATTATTTTATTAAGTATGTCGAGTTAATAAACTTGTTGATTTCTAAGATCTCTTCCACCCTGAGCAGTCTATGATTCTGTAAAGTCTGAAGAAATTCAGGTTTCCACATCTGAGGTCTGACAAGTGAGTCCTTGTCCCATGGAAGGAGTTGATAGTCTGCATCTGGATATGAGAAGGAGCCTCTCACAATCTTAGATCCGTAGCACTTTAGAGCTGGGAGAGAGTTAGAGCTCACCCAGCAGGTTTTTTGGATGTGGTCCACAGAGTTCTATGAAGACTACAGAGGAAGAAGAGGAGGGCTCTGGGACAGGGCTGCAAATTCCTGACTCTTGCCCCAGTCCAAGCAGGCCCGACTTTTCCTGTTTTATACAGTGGTATTCTGCATAAGATTTTATTTGAAGAAATGTTGCTGTGTCTGGGGAACAAATCCTAAAATACTTACATCCAAACTTGACAACTTGCTCTCAGTAGGGCTTTGAGTATGTTATTTAACCTCTCTGAGCCTCAGTTTCCTTGTCTGTAAATGGAACCAATTGTACTAGCTCACAATGTTTAAGAGCAGCACAAAACATCCAGTGCAATGTCTGGCATGAACTAGGAGTTTGATATCTATTAGTTGGATCTAAATCCAATCCATGGTTATTTCCTTGAGGTGGTAATCTAATTCCCAGAGCTGCTCTGTAAAGATGGACAGGGATGGTAAACACACACACACACACACACACACACCCGCAGGGACTGCCAAGAGGACATTTCAACAGCAACAGTTACACTTGCAACACTTGCCATTGCTGTGTTACCAAACAAGGTGACAACAGCAAAATCCCATTCAACCACAATGGTAGAGGGAGATCGTGCTGATAATCACAGCAACATCACAGATTTGGTTACTGCATAGTAACTCCCTGACCTTACTGGGCTTGAGGTTGTTTCCACATAGTAGCTATACAGGGGAAGTTGAATAACCAGTCTGGTCTCTGGAGCTCAGGGTGTGGCAGCTGTAGCACTTGAAGTGTTTCCTTTAAATTTACCAATCCAGCCCCTCTCTCCATGAACCCTTTCTAAGACGGTGGCTCAGTTGTTCCTCCCACCTGAGACAGCACAGCAGTAGACAAAATGTTGTGTACATGGCGAACTACTTCCCTTTTCTGAAGGGATGATACTTTTCCAAGTGCAACAGCCCAGAACTTATATCTGTCTTCTCTTAAGCCCTCTGTTCTCATATGACTAATTTGAGAATACACCCACTCTGGGGGCCATTAGGCGGGTGCGAGGAAAGATTTCCAGGCAGTGTTGTAGTCACAAATTGTATCAGTGCAGAGCTTTGTAGTCAGATGGGGATTGGCCCTCCCTTAGTGTCATTTTCCAGGCTCCTAGGGCAACTTATCCTCGGGCTGAGGCTGAGTCCCAGCCCTATCATGAGTTGTGCATCAGCTTGGCTCAGTCACCTGCCTTCTTTGCATTTCCTCACATATGGGATTCTCATATCTCTTCTACGTGGCTTTTTTTTTTTTCCTCAGTTGGAACTTGCATAATGTTTTTCTTTTTCTTGTTAATGTTTCTTACTTTAAAACTCTGTTTAACAACAAATTTGGATTCTGCTTCTTACTTACCATTGACTCCTAGACTTTGAGGATACCACTACTTATAGTGTCCTTAAAGAATACTGAGCCTAATGCCTTTACTTTATAGTTGAGGAAAATAAAAACTAAAGTGAGAAAGTAGTTTTCTCAAAGTTGCCGAAATCCTAAGTGACTGAGCTAAAATTTGTGACTCTCAATCAATCACCCTTTCCACTATGTTTGTTCATTCCTTCATTTAATGATGTGTGCGTGCATGCATTTACTCAATCAATTAATCTTTCTGAGTTTCTTCTCTTTGTCACACACTATTTTAAATTCTGAAAATATAGCAATGAATAAAATTCCTGCCCTAGAAATTATACTTTGGGTGGAGGCAGACAGTCCATAAACAAAATAAGTTAGGTAAAACATCAGTAGATTTAGATGATAATAAGAGTTATGAAAAAATTAAGCAAAGAAGGGGAGTGTGAATACTGACTACGGGAGTTCCACTGTAAAAAGAGGTCATGGCAGATCTCCCTAGAAAGGTGAACTTTGATCTTGACTTGATGGACCTGAGGAATGAGCCACGTGAACACCTGAGGGAAGAATGGTTCAGGCATAAACAACAGTAAATGCAAAGGCCCTGAGGCTGGAGCATGCTAAGCATGTGTGGGGAATGGTGAGGAGGCCAGTGCCACTGGAGCCAACCTAGGGCAGAGTATATAGAAGACAAGGGCAGAGAGCTAGCTGGCTCAGATCTTGTGGCCCGTTGTAATAATTTAGCCAATGAGATGGAAAGCAGTGAAAGATTTCTAGCAGAGAGGAGTGGCATGATCTGACTCATGTTTTTGTTTGTTTGTTTGTTTCTCTTTTTTTTTCTGTGACCGGTAAGGGGATCGCAACCCTTGGCTTGGTGTCGCCCGCACCGCGCTCAGTCAGTGAGCACACCGGTCATCCCTATATAGTATCCAAACCTGCAGTGGGAGCGTCGCTGCACTCCCAGTGCTGCAGTCTCCCGAGTGAGCCACGGGGTCGGCCCTGACTCATGTTTTAAAAGGATTACTTTGACTTTAATGTTGAGTAAGGGGACAAGGGTGGAAGAAAGGAGAGAAGTCAGGAGGCTACTGCAGTAATTCAGCAGAGATGACGATTGCTTGGACCAGGGTGATGAGCATGGTCGTGGCGTAGAGACATCTACTGTGGATGGCAGAGGACATGGACATAGACTCAGTAATGAGGAGTGTGAGAAGGTTCATGAAGGGGAAGGGAGGTGGTGGCTGGACTACTCATCAGGAAGACCAAACTCAGCCTAGAAGTCTAAAGGGGTCAGGGAAGGCTTCCTAGAGGAAGAAGTATCCAAGACTAAAGCTGACGAGTGATGTGGGGTGACCAGCTGTCTGGGTTTGCCCGTGACTATCGTGGTTTTAACAGTTCTCGTTCCCTGGGAAACCAGGATGTTGGCTACCCTGCTGTGAGGATTTCCTGGTGACACTGGACTGGTGTTGGGAGGATGAGAGGACAGAAAGTAAACATCTCAGAGACAGCAGAGGGTGATGCTAGGGGACAGGGAGTACGGGAAGAGAGCTGCAACATACAGCGTTGAAGACGTAGGCAGGGCTCCAACGTGCAGTTCTGTGAACCAGAAGAATATT
Organism: Galeopterus variegatus; assembly: GCF_000696425.1. Classification (NCBI taxonomy): domain Eukaryota; kingdom Metazoa; phylum Chordata; class Mammalia; order Dermoptera; family Cynocephalidae; genus Galeopterus; species Galeopterus variegatus. Next base: position 117,546 of record NW_007727380.1, on the reverse strand, counting down.
GCAGTTTGCTTTGATGTAACTGGAAAGATTGGAGGCAAGGAGTGGTAACACTAACAACTTGGCAGTTTTATCCCTCACCTTAGTTTATTTACTTGTAAAAGAGCTATTAAAAATCATTTATAAGTGTTCAGGTGAAGAAAAAGGTAAAAAGCAAGAAATCAATAAACAGAGTAGGAAATATATCTGCATCAAAACCTTCCAGAGGAGTGTTCACTTGCTACTTGGAAGCTGCCATGTCCAATACGGTCACGTTCCCCAAGAAACCAATTTATTTGCTCCCTTGTTTCCCTATTTGCATCAATGACATCATTATTTTCCTAGGCTCAAAATCTCAGACTTAAGATTTTTATCTTTTTTCTTCGTGACTCTGTCAGCCTTCGAGTTCTTATTTCTTCTTCTTTAAAAATGTCTCTCCCTAGTCCTTTACTCTCAAGTCCCACTACTGCTAGCCTCAACCAGGCTGTCCTCACATGTGCCTTGATAGCTGTGGACTAAGGGGTGTGTGTGTTAGTGGGATTGGACTTCACTGGGTACAGGCAATTAAGGGGGGTATTGTATGTAGCGAATTTAAAACCAGTATAAAACCAATTAGAAGTCAGTCTGCATTGTATTATTTCTATGTGCCAGCAATTGTACATAACTACAATGATAAAATCTCCTTCCCACTGGGGCAGACTACTCCTAAAATACCCCTATCCCCAGCCTTGATTATTGTAATGTTTTTTTCACTTGTCTCCCTGACATCTGTTCTTTTTCTTCCAACCCTTCCTATGCTGACTTTGCTGATACACCAGCTGCAGCATATAACCACTCATCTCTAGCTTCCCCAAATCTCAGAATCCTCCCCAAGATTTACAGGATCAAGCCCTAATACCTGTTTAGCTTTCAGTCTAGCCCTCAGTAACCCAAAGGTAGCCTAACAGCTGAAACTTATCTTATTTACTCTGCATCCCAAATCCTCTTTTCTAGGAGAGTCTGTATCACAACATTCATAGTTTCCTGCTGCATTTGCAAGGAGAAAAACTAAGTTTGAATCCCAAAACTACTAGTGACTGCTGTTGTGACTTTAAGCAAGTCACTTTCCCTCTGAGAGCCTTGATTTTCTCATTAGTCAAATTAAGATAATAATACCTGTACAGCTGAAGTCATAAGATTGCAGTAAGGGCCAAATGACCTCATGGTTGTGAAAGCAGCCACCCATGTGAGCCATGATGACTATTAAAAGTGGTAGCGGTAGTGTCAGAGCAGTGGTGGTCATGGTTCTCGTGTGGATGTTCATGGCAATGCATGGCTCTTTGCTGTAGACAAACTTTCTTACAAATTCTTCCTGGGCAACAAAAGCCTACCCTGAACTCTGCTCTCTTCATAAACCTCCAAAACAAACATCCTTTGTATTTAGGCAAGTACCACACGTATCTTATACTGTGCACGGTCTTCCCACCTGGACTGTGCCACATCTTACGTTTGTTTAGCACCTCTCTCAATGCTGAAACCACAGTGGATGTGACATCAAGACTTGCCAAAATGAAGAAATGAATGCACAGAGACAGCTCTTTTTCTTTTACCCCTCAAAGCAAAATATGCTCATAGTGCCCTCTGCTGCTGATCAATGATTCTGTGTTCTCTACACAGTGGAAAAGCAAGGGACGGAATGTGTAGTAAAAGGAGTGGGTAGAAATTGTGCCTTTCAAAGTGCTTGGGACAAAGTGGACAAGGAAAAGCAGCTGAAATGTCACAGTGAAGCTAGGAAGTCAGAGGGCTGGATGGGGTGGCTGTGGGAAGGCCAGGCATCTCCTTTCTAGACTAGTGATTGACAAGCCAGTTTGGAAGTAAAGCACCCTCTCCATTTTATATAACAAATTTCTCTTCTCCTCTGCCACTGCCCAGAAATAAGTGTGTTATATGTGGCCAGAGACTGTTTCTAAAAATAACTGGATGAAAATTAACTTCGAAGCTTCTGAAGTTCTTCATGGGATAATGCTTTAAAAAAAAGAAAAAAAAAAGTTATGAGAGCTGGAAAAACATTGCCAGAGAGCTACAGTCCTATTTATTTTCCTTCTTCTTAGGTGTTCTGAAATAGTGACAATTGTCATTGTCTTTTAATGATTGCCTGCTATGTGCTTGGCACTTTTCTTCTATTAACTCAATTAAATCTCTTGCTAACTCTTGAGATAGGCATTCCTAGTCTTTTCTTTATAGATGAGGACATTGTAAATGAGAGGATTAGAAATGTGCCCATTATTAAAGAGCTAGCAAAAGGCAGCAAAGGGTGTCAGGCCTACGCGACACAAGCCTGCACTCTTCTCTGCTGTACTCTAGATTCCTGAGATGGGGTTCTGAACTAGGAGTCAGAATACCTGGGCCTCAGTTCATACTCTACCACTCACTTTTAAAGTAAAGTTGGGTAAATTAACTCTTTCCCTGGGCCTCAGTTTCCAGACTCTAAAATAAAGGGTGTAGTACTAAGTGCTCTCTGAGGCCTCTTCTAACTTGTAGTCCATTATGTGCAATGGCTTTTATTTACAGAACCATAAATACAACACACTATTGTGGCTTTGATTCTCTCCAGGGGTCCCACCACAGACTTGATCTTCCCAATAACCAGCTCTGAAGAGTTCAGTGCTGACCACAGATCAACAATGAAAAGCACCCTGTGCTGAGCTTAGACGGCCATTTAAATATCTTTCTGCTTAATTTGTAAATCCTTCTTCATGTAAATGATTTGTTTTTCCACAGAGTTCAAGGCATGGTGGTATATCCTACGCTGATTCTAAAGGCAGGGCAGGTTTAAGTTTTCAGCATGCCAATCTGTCACATTTGATATATTTGACAATCTGTCTTTAGCTGGTGAGTGCCTCGGTAGGCAACGTGTCCCAGGTTGATAGGCACAGCTAGGTAGAGCAGAGTCCCCAGGAACAGCGTCTCTGCATGGTGCCGTGCCTTTGAAGTGGCTCCCTAGTGCTTCAAAGCAGAGTTGCTGGTACAGGGAGCAACACCTGACGTACTTTTATTACCCTTAGAGACAAAAAAAACATCACTTAGAAGCCAAATGTCTGGAAGAAAAAATCTGTACCCTGCATTCAGCCCTGCGGCCTGGAAGTTCAGAGAAGGCTCAAAGTGCTCCCTGTGAGGAAAGTAGGGCATGTTTGAACAGAGCTTTAATCATACCTGACCGACTCAGAGCAGTGGCAGCAACCATCTTGCTGAAGACAGTCACCTCCTTATGGATTTCCACCGGAGTGGGGAGGAGTGGGTGAGACCTGAGGTCAAATAAGCTCATAATAATTCCTCCTGCCTCCCAGCTATTCGAAAAATCAAAAATGGTCAGAACTGTAAAATGTCCTTAGCATAGCCACTTAAGTTTTGCTTGAGGAACAGACATCTGCTGTGACTTTGACTTAAGTCAAATGATTCGTCTCCTCTGGCTTTCTTTTTCTGTATAAGCAAATACTGATCAAGTCTGCTGGGATGTTGTGCAAAGCTTAGTGACCCAGAGCTAAACGATGAAAGAAAACGGAGCATTCGCCCAGGAATCCTCACTTTGTCTAGTCAAGTGAGCTCCAACAATGCCTTTCACGCCTCTTCTTCACTTGATACTAAGTAGCTAAAGGTAAAATAAATTGTAAATTAAGACAGCTCAAGCTCAGAAGTCAATTGTGCTAAAAGATGTTGTTATTCCTTTATTTCAGATACTGAGGGGAAAAAAAAATCCCTAAGTAGTCTTTATTTAATCACCAATATTAACTTCAAATAAATGTAATTCTAGTTCATATTATCTTGTGAGAAAAACATGTCCTGAAACTCTGAACTCCAAATATAATAAAAATACTGGTGTCTGTTCAGTAAATGTTGCTAAACACTGGAATATCACGAGACCAGAATATTACTCTAGTGACCAGAAGCCTTGAAGTCAGCTTCTGAGCCTCCGGGACTCTATAATTTATTCTTAATCTAAGGAGTATGATTGCCTAAGACTTTCAAAGGCATTTGCAAAGTTTAACAAACCAAAAAATAGGTACAGAGAACAAACCAAATAAGGGTGATTGGACACTTACTGCATGATGTTCCATTTGACTCTTTGATTTTAAATGAGGCAAATTGGCCACATTAATTACTCCTGTTAGAGATGGTTCACTTCCAGTGATTCCTAAGGATTCTGAAACCCTGTTCCCTGTTTTGACATTGGAAGCAATGTCCTTAAATAAAGACGAATCACATGGTTTTCTGGTTTTATTAAAAGACTGGGTTTACAAAATGCTTTAGGCTTTTCAGACAATATGTCTATGGGCTGGAATATCCTCATCATTCCTATTTCTGACATGAAAGTGTAAAGATTTAAGTGCATAGACCGGCTCCAGGGCATGTGGGGTAGAAAGTTTCACAGACTCATAGGCAGAAGGAAATGCTGCTGTAGAGCCCATGAATTTCAGTCTGAATGATGGGTTCACTTCAGCTATTTCTGACACTGGTTGCTCCTTTGCTTTTTAGTAGGAAGCATGGTCATTGGGGGCTTCACTCTACCCACTTAAATAATAACTCCCTCGCAAGGGAATGTAATAAAACTTCCTCTTTAACTGGTACTTACTTGGATTTTCACAGCGTGCATTAAAGTGCTTTCCCAAGGCAATCTGTAGTAAAGATCCAAATTCACCCCACCCCAAAATACCAACTTTAATATGAACTCTCCCAACTTCTCTAAAGGCTTAATATTTTGGAAGCCAAGAAATCATCCAGTTCAAATTCAACACATTTTAATGTTGCTTTGTGTTGCTTCACCCCCCAAGGATTTACCCCACTTCCCCTGGGTGATGGAGATGCAAAGGATTACTCAAGGCCCATCTCTTCTGAGCAGTGAGAAGCCCCGAAGTGATTAACTTCCCTGGGACCCTCCAGCGAGAAGGATCCCTTCCTCAGGAAATTAATGCCAAATTGGGGTTCTCTTCTTGCATTTATTTTCCATACCAGGAAGTTACAGGAAGAGAACATAGGTGGGGTTATAGTTTAACAATATAGGCTGGTAACTTTCAGTAAAACAAGCCAGATGACATTCTAGTAAGGCAATTAACAAAAGCTCGATCTTAGCAAGCATTCCTTCTCCCCCCAGCAGTTTTCCAGCAACTTAGATATCAGTCAGTAACTAATCTGTCTTTGAGCCAGCAACCTTGCTGTGCCACAATTCTTTATCTTACACCAGAGGCATATAGCCTGAGGAAAATTTCCATTCCTCCGCAAGGTCAATATTTGAAACTGCAAGACTTTGGAAAACCAAGCCCTGTGAAGTACATATGCTTTTTAGTATATTCCACATTTTAGTTGAGGACACTGGGTGAAATGAGAGGTCATTTGGCTCATTTTAGCTTATTGGTGGCAAAATAGGCACTCAAGACCCAGCTTAATGTCACCTTCTCTATAAACTTTTCCCTATCCTCAACCATTCCCTTTTCTGAACTCATAGGGCCTTTTCTACCTACCTTTATCATAACCCTTCTACCATAGCATTTACCTTATTTTGTACTGATCAGTTGTTTACATCTATTTTTTTCCACTTTAGTTTGAGGTCCTTAAAAGAAGGGATAACATTTTATTCCTCTTTGAACACCTCCCTATTTCCACTGCTGGGTAGCCACTCAAAAACTGTCTGAGGAATGAATTCATGAATGACTAAAGCTTTACTTTTCACCTTCCCTGTGACTATTCATTTTCTCCATTTACAAAATGAAGATTGCACTGATGTGTCTCTCAAGATAATTATAGTTACAAATGATTGCCAAGTGCTTCAAGACCATAAAAAAGCTTTATAATGCCAACCATGATTACTATCCTTGAAACAATGGGATATATGGTTAGCAAGTGGAAAAAGATGAGACATAGCAGATCATGTTTCTTCCCCAGTCCCCATTTCTACCACTACCCACAACCAGAGAATAACTTAGAGGTAAAAACATAAACCTGAAAGAAGGAAGAAGAGCTTAACAGGGTCTACATAGAATTTCCAGGACCTTTGCCATCACACGGCCATCATGAGGGAAAGCAATTAAGTCCGACAAGAGAGGCCCAGGGCAAGATTTCCTATATATATGGGTTATTTCCAATTCACTGCTGAAATGGAGACTCACATGAAGAAGGTACTCGGTCTTATCTACTCAAAGTTGGCTGGCCCTTCAAGAGCAAAAGATGAGAGAATCTGGAGAGAGACTGTCAAGGTAGAAAAGCGGTCAAACTCTACTCTATCCTGGATCTCCTGTGGCTGGCCCACCAAGGAAGGGAGGGCAGAATGTGTCTTGCTTACCTTCTATTCCTCCTTCCCCCAGATGTATCATACAAAGTAGCTAGAAAAGGTGTGTCATGTATTGAATGAATGGAGCATTCAGATTCCCTCTCCTCCTCCCGCAATGTGTCAGGAAAGAGAGAGGGCATGGATAATTTGTTTAGTTATTTTTATTGGGGGCCCTAAACAAGATTTTTGCAGCCAGGCATGACTCATCAACCCAACTTTTCACATGGCTGATGACATCCATTGTAGAGCAAACCGGGATCAATGATCAGAGTGTCCAGACTTGACATTGTCTGGCCTCAGAGGTCAGCAGCAGGCACAGAAAACACCGTTGTATACAGGGAGGAGGAGGTAAGTGGGGGAAGCTCTGGCAGAATGAGTCTGCAGCTCCAACCCAGCAGTGAGCTCCAGGAGTGGTTGATGCTACTTGTCTCGATGTGCCTGAAGAAATCAACCAGGTCCAAAACAAAACGGGCCCTTGTGTCTCATGCTGGAAACATCAAATTAGCTGGCAGGAGAGGATTTGTGGGTGGGCTGCTGGGACTAGTTGAGGAGGTCACTTCACATCACAGGCTTCTTGGCAGGAGGTAGAAGAGGGATCATAACCATGGACGTGTGGTTTGCAGTTTTTGCCAAATGGATCCTGTTTCCCCAGAGTTCTGGATGTGGGAACAGTTCAGCTTTTTCCCACTTCTCAGCCTTCCTATTGTCAGTCACCTCAGAACGTTTAATGCTTTGGCATAAGGAACCGGTGAGGGCGGCCCCCATGACCTCCTTTCTTGACGTCAGTGAGGGAGTTGCTCCCTGTGGCTGTCTTATGTGAAATAATTCAGCATTCGTACTTCAATTAAACTTCGTAACTGTATATTATTAAAGGGTACTGACTCATGCCATGGCCTCTCCTCAGCCGCATCAGTGCCCAAAAATGTTACATTCGTGTTCATAATGAAGAGTGCATTAAACTAAGATTTTTTTTTGTCAAACAATTTACATTCAAGGCTGGGAAGAAAGCACTTTCCTCATCTAGACTGTCACTCTGTCCTGTGTCAATCTTTTCTGAAGAAGAAATTTAAGTTAAAGATTCTTTCTGCCTTGAAGAGAGAGAAATGATACCTGACTAGGATCCTCTCCCCTTTTGTGAGCTACAGGAAAGCAGGGCCAGGCACAGGTATATTCGCAAAAATAGGGCTGAATCAAACTGAATTATGCAGCCCATATTTAATATTTCTCAGAGGAGAGGAGAAATACACCATCGCACATCACTCAGCAGGAAAATAAAAGAGGAAAAGAAGTTTTCTTGACTGTATAAAACCAAACTCTTTTGTTCACATTAATTTATCATTTTATATTTAAATTGCCCAGGAGCATGGCTGGGGAGGTGACAAGCCTGGTGCTTTTTTCTCTCCTCTGGCTCAAAAGGCTCTGCTTCTAGCTCAGACTTTGATGCTCTGAGTTGAGTGACCACAGATGGCCACGTCACCTCACTTCTCTCCATTTCCTATCTGCAAAATGGGCACCAAAATCCATGCCCAGAATGCCCCCCTGGGCTCCTGGCATGTGAATGTGCTCTGTGTTGTAAGCATTCAATATGATCATATAGGTGAAAATAAAAGCTGTGTGAGCTGCAGGCTTTTTACACAAGGGAGGGATAGTCATCAAGACAAATGGTAGTTCCCCAAGTGACTTGGATGAAAAGTACCAGTCATAAATATGGGGCTTTAAAAAGCACATACAGAACTTTGTGTGAATTACAAAAGGTTACCCTTTCTGGACAGACAGTCCTGGAGGTCTATACATTGGTAAGCAAGTACCATTTTGGGCCAAATAGAAAAAGGCACCCCTTCCTCTAGGTGGATGAAGGCTGTGCCAGGATTCCAGCCCCCATGTACGGGTTAGGCATTCTTAGTAGCCAAATTCAATGGCACTGGCTCTGCCTGCTTTAGTTCTGTAATCATGGGATCCTCTTTCCCACCTCTGGTTCTCAGTTTCCACCCAAAGAGAAAGACAGAATTGAATTGTGATTTCTATGGCCTTCTTCAGCTCCAAAAGCTACAAAAATTCTAATGTGTTTCCCCATCCATCTACACAAGAAACTATATAGCACACAAACTGCAATTTCTGAGCTTGATTTTTTTTTGTCATCCAATGACACTCCCTTAATAGTTGAAGGAAATTATGTATGGTGGAACAGATTGATGTGGAACAGATTGATGTGGAACAGATTAAAAAATAAATGCTTTAGTATATACATGATGTTCTAAGTTAAAGCAACATGGTTAACCTGTAAAACAAGAATAACTACTGTGTTGTCAGCAAATAGCATAAGATGTGGATCTGACATGATGACATCTATTGAGGCCTTCACCCACTTTCTGTGCGACTAAATATCGGAATCAGCACTGAGGTCCCTGCCACTCCCAGCATGCCCATCGCACCCAGGAAGAGGGAATTGCAAGGAGCCAACAACTGTTTTCTTTGTTGATGCCTCGTTGCCAGAAAACAGAAATTAGATCCTAGCCCATATCCTCCTATCAGCAAATCTGAGTGCTGGCAAGCTCTTTGCAGTAAAAGAGCAAACAGATAGCAATCAACCTTTTCAAAACTCAGGAACTTTTAGCCCTAAAATTAGGTTTAAGGTTTTAAAATTACATACATACATAACGAACCCATTCACAATTCTCAAAATGTTAGCAAAAGTAAATCTGCTTGTATTTGTGAATATTTCTAAAATTAGTTTTGTTTTTTATTTTTATTTGCTTTGTTTTGTATTTTGAGCAAGAGGAAAGGCTTCTAGAAACAATTACAACCCATTATGTCATTTTCAGAAAAAGAAACTGAAGCCCAGAAAGGGAAAGAGAGTAGCTCCACGTCACAGAGCAGGGATTATAATCTAATGCTCTTTCTACTTTCCCATGATAGAAAAGCAACCAGAAGGTTCAGTGGGAAACAGATGGCACATGAATCATGATAACTCAATTTTTGGCTTCAAAGGATAAATGTTCTTACCACCAACCAAAATCACAAGTGGCAGAAAGTAAATCTTACCTCTGTCACTGCCCATCACAAAGGCAGGCAATCTCCCAATGGTTAATGGCACAGGCTGTCCTAGGCTAGAACAACCCCAGACCCTGTGAACAATGTCTCTGCAGTGTCCTTAGAATTGAGACCAAGAACCATACATTCTCTGGATTAATGCCCATCTGCTAACCATCTCTGTTTTTTCAAAAGCAATGTTCCCACCTTCCTTAGGGCCCCCAAGTGCCTGCCAGCAAAACTAGTCATGGCCCAATGTTGCCCCTAGGTTGTCTCCAAAGTTCCTGGGGGAATCACAAAACCACTCTTTGAAAATAAACCAAACATTTGAGAGAAGAAAAATAAATGCCAGATATTAAAATAAGGCTCCCTTTATTAAACAAATCAGACACAAGCACAAATCTGTGTGCTGGATAGCAGCAAGGTGGAGGGGCCGCCAAAATATATGCAGATGAAGACTGAATTCAATCCAAAATTCATTTTTCTTGCTTAAGTTCAAAACATCCCTTTTCACCAGTGGACACCACTCTGAGGCAACCTGGCAATGGTGCCCTGATCCTGGAGGAATTAACGAGGTTCTTCCAAAGTCACTGGGATAAAGAGCCATTCTCTACAACCTCTTCGAAGATACAGCTCATAGGGCAGTCCTTCCTGGAGCACTGTGGAGGGTGAATCGAAGCTTCTAGTGTAACTGAAAATACCAGAGCCAAAAACTTCACCAAGGCCCTGGGAAGACTCGGGGTCCCTGTCTCATAGAGCACTCATCAGGGAGGTTCCTTCCTGGTGCCTGGGGACCCTCGTGCCTGCAATACCTGAGGCAGTGTGGACTCTGCCAGGGCTCCTCAGACCCGAAGCTCAGCTGACTCTGTTGAGACAGAGTTCGTGGCCATCAGTACTGGGGGAGGAGGTGACTGGAAGGCCTTCTGAGAAAGGCCTTCTGAGACCAAACTGCACACTAACTTTAGAACTGGAGCGTGCATGGGAGCTGCAGTTTCCCAAGAATGAGCTTATTCTTTCTGTTTGAGCTTTTGGATTTGCAGCAAATTAATTGCATCTGTGTATGTGTGTTGGAGAAGGGGCGACTAGGCTTTGAGAGATGAACTGATGAAAAAATGAAAAAGACTGAGTGAGGCAAAGCAAGCATCCTTAGGAACAGAAGGGAGATCTGGTGACTCATATTAACCTGTTAATTTATACCACGGCTCTGTACAAAAATAAAAAAGTTCTCATAAGATAAACAATTTAAATAAATACTCGATAGAACATTCTTTTCATTTTTATAGCTCATCTTTGGGGTTGATACTCAGTTCATGCTTCCCTTGCTGTTCTCGATCCAGGATTGCAATCACTTCATCCGCCTGTATTCGCTCCTGCAAAAAAGACAATTTGCACATTTCTCTTACAAGAATAATAATGAGCCCCAGTGGCAGATGCTTTCCAAACACTTCCAGGCATCCATCTGTACATGGATTGGTGCTAAATCCAGTTAAGGACTGAACCTCATCTTCATCCCCAGACTGGTGCCTTTTCCTGGCATCCCTATGTCCTAAACAATTACTTTCCAAGACTTCTCTCCTGCAAAGAAATCTCATATGTTCAACTGCTTACTACCTTTCTGCTTCATGGTCCCACAGACATCTCCAGCTCAGCTCCATGTTCCTACTGAATTCACCGTTTTCTCCTCACAGACCAACTCTGCTCTTCTTAACATATTCTCTCTCTCAGCAAAGACCAACAGTGCTCACACATTTGCCTTTAAAACCTGACAAGTCCCCTAGTCTTCGCCGTTCTATCTCCTGTCCCTGCCCCTTTCTCTTCAATGCATGTTTCTGTTGCCTTAGTTTAGGACAAGGTTTCTCACCCTTGGCACTATTGACATTTTAGATCAGCTAATTCTCTTTTGTAGGGAGCTGTCCTGCACATTGTAGGGTGTTTAGCAACATCCCTGGCCTCTACCTACCTCAGGTAGCCAATAGCATCTCCTGCTAAGTTGTGACAACCCAAAATGTCTCCAGACATTCCCAAATGCCACCTAGAGGGCAAAATCACTCCCTCTAGAGAGCCATGGGTTTAGGCCCTCAGCATCTCGTAACTCACTTGCCGCAGGAGCCTCAAAATCCACCTGTAACTCACTGCTCCTCCCACATGCTTCTCATGATCCTGCTCACTTAAATCTGACCCCGTCACTTTCCTGCTCACTGCTCACATTCTTTATGGGTTCCTATTGCTTGAAGTTCCAGATCCAGTTTTCTTGTGCTTATAAGGAGTTGCCTGTTTCAGACCTTTCTTCTTTGGCCTTATTTTGTTGTCTTTTCTCTCCTCACCTTACACGCCAACCTCCTAACTTACCTCAAGGTCTCTGAATATGGCACTCTCAAAAGAACTCTCTAGTCTTAGTCTGGGTTAAATGCTCCCCTGCGTGGTCCCATCATTTCCTATATTTTCTCTTATCCACCGTATCAGTCCATCAGCGGATCCAGCTGCTCTACCACCAAATTGCATCTCAAGCCTTCCACATCTTTTCCCTGTATCTGTTACTACCCAAGTCTAAGCCCACATTGGCTAAAGTAATCTTCCATATCCTGCAACTCCCCAGGACTGGGGAAGGCGGGTAGGGGGGACTATAATGGCTTCCCACCAGTTAGAATAAGTTTCACATTTCCTCATTGGCCAGTAGAATCTGCCCCCTGCCTCCTCTGTGTCTTCTCTACTTGCCACTGTCCCTCTTGCATGCCATGTTCCAGCCACTCGGGCCTTCTTTGTTTCTTAACCACTCCAAGCTCCCTCTTGTCTCTGGGCCTTTGCAACTTGTCCTCTGCCTGGATTACTCTTCTCCAGGCCTGTATCTTAGTCGGCTTCTTCTTGTCACTCAGGATGCAGCTCACACGTCATTGATCTCAGAGGCCACCCATACTCCTTTACTCTCAAATAAGTTACCTTGTTCTGTTTCCCACACATCATTTTTCACTCTCGGCAAAGCTCGTGATTATTATTATTATTTTTTTAACTTATTTGTTGTCCATCTCCTTCCACTAGAATGTGAGCTCCATGACGGCAGGGAGTCATCTTCTTGGTCACTGCTGTAATTCTAGTGCCCAGAAAACTCCTGACATTTGGCAAGGGCTCCATTATATGCATTTGATGAGTGAATACACAAATGGGTCAAGATTTTCCCTGTCTAAAATGCCTCTGTCTAAAGAAATCTTACTCATCCTTTAAGGCTTATTTTAAATATCTCAATGAAGCCATTTCTGATTGCTTGTTTACATCCCCTAAACACCATGCCTTCGCTGCTAATGATTTTTACTAAACTTTGTCATGTGTTTTAATTATTCAGGTCACTGTACTATCTCTCCAATTTGACTTCGAGCTCCTTGAAAATAGGGGTCATGTCTTACCTACTTCGTGTCCCCTATAGGTGGTCCCTAGCACAGTCAGTTATAAAAATAACTTTTATGACTTGAAAAAAAAGCCTCTTTCACTTAAAAGCTTTCAGTTGAAAATGGTATTATTGGCATAAAGGCAACTCAAAGGACCAGATATACTAAATAACAGAAAAGTAAATTGCTGTCATGATGTCTAAGTAAAATTCCTGACTACTACTTTATGGAAAGAACAATCTTGATGCTTAACAAATTGACACACATACAAAACTTCCAGATCTGCTGGCCACAGGAGATCATGTGCAATTATTGCAGTCATGTCTGTCATAAACAGGAAGAAATTCGATATATATATATGTGTGTGTGTGTGTGTGTGTGTATGTATGTATGTATATGAGAACACGCATATACTTATATATATCATTATATATATGCTTCGTATACATATATTTCAAAAAGTTCATTGAAAAATAGAATTAAAAGATAATAGGAGTCTTTCCATGAACTTTTTGAAATACCCCCGTGTATTTGTATGTATGTGTGTTTGTGTGTGTGTGTGTGTGTGTGTGTGTGTGTGTATAACTGAAGCTTCAGAAATCCTTGCATCATTAACAGTTTATGAAACTGAATACTCCAAAAGAATTGAGCACCTTTAAAGTGACGTATAATAAACATGGAAATCTGCCAGCTCCAATGACTTGCTTATAGGCAGGCTTTTTTTTTTTTTTTTTTTGCCCAGGGATTCAATCAGAAAAGGTGTCCTAAGCAAGGACTCCCAAACTTTGCTGCACATTAGAATCAACTGAGGAGTTTTAAAATTCCTGATACCCAGGCCACACCCTATACACCAGTTAAATCAGAATTTCTGGGGCTGGGAGCCAGATGTTAGTATTTTGTAAAGACCCCCAGGTGATTGCAATGTGTAGCAAAGTATGGGAATCACGGACTAGATTTTCTAATAGTTGCTGAAGAGGTTCTGGTCATTTTCCGCTGTGACCACTAGATGCCGCTACTGCCTGAAGAGTGGAGAAGTTTCCTAGGACTGTTTTTCCGTCAGAGGGGGCATTAAACCTCAGAAACTGATGTTTTCTGATTATGTAGTAACAAAGAGAATTTATTTTGTGCTAGCTTATTTTGATAGCACTGTACTTTGGAAGAAAGGGTTTGGATATTGAACAATGCTGAATTGAATACTAAAATAATAAGGCGATTTTTCAACAATTTATCTTCATTGTCTACTCGTTTCCCTGGGTTCCTTAGTACAGAAGGAGTGCTCTGGAGGAGTGCTGGTGTTTTGGAAGTTAGAAACACAAGGTAACAAAAGGGTATTATATGTGAAGTTCAGTGCCCCTTGAAGTTTTCAGAACTCTGTGCTCTGTTCCCTCTCTCAGGACCATTCCTTCTCTCTCTGTGCTGGCTGTCATCTCTGAGTTTACCTAAGTCTCCTCGATTCTCACTCCCTACAAAACGCAAATTGCTGTCTTCTCATTGCATATTTACTTGTCAATCTCTCAAATTCCTTGTGGTCAAAGACTGTGTTTTGCTCACCCCTGTACCTTTAGTGCCTACCTAGCAGAGTTTCCTAGGCACACAGTAGGTCTTTTGTACAATGTATGAAAGAATGCTTAGGGAATGTGGACAAAAAACCTTGTGAATTAAGCTTAGTAGTGAAAAGTATATGAGAAAGAGGGATTGTTCTTAAATAGGGGCTGATAAAATTGAGTTCAATTTAGGGATCTGAAGAGGAAAGTTGGGCAGAATGCTGTTTTGAAGAATGGGATTTCATGGATTCATCAGCAGTATGGGCTGGGGAAGACTTTATAGTCTTCATTTTGGCCCTTGCTATGATGCTACAGTTTCAATTTCAGGATTTCAGGCCAAACAGTTGCCTAGGCTTTGATTGCAGCCATGATATGAGCACTTCCAAAGCAGACAATTCCACCGACAGTGGTGATTATTTGAAAGTTATTCCTTACGTTGAACTCCTATTTTCCTCCCAGAGGTTTCTACTGGTTGATTTGAATTTATGCCTCTGCAACTTCACAGATAGAGATTGTAATCTCTGTCCCAGGGCAACCAAAAGGATGAGATCATGGTCTTTTTTTCCAGGCTAAGTGCCCTCAGCTACTTCAAATATATGAAAATATTTCAATATTTTATTTTACTTAGTAATAATAATAAATAATACTAAACTTTCAGGTTCCCTCACCCTCTTCCAAATATGTTTCATAAATGACTCAATGCTCTTTTTAATGATTTGTTGAGAAAACAAATCAGTCTTCCTGGTGACCAGTAGAAAATGACTCCACTCTCCTGATGCTGCAGTTTGTTAATAAATTCAAGACTGATTAGTGACTGCCAAACATCACCGACATATCTATTTATGAAAACATCTTCACCTATTAGAACTCATTTGATTAAGAATCGCCTTCAGGGCCAGGCCCGTGGCTCACTCAGGAGAGTGCGGTGCTGGTAGTGCCGAGGCCGTGGGTTCGGATCCTATATACGGATGGCCGGTGAGCTCACTGGCTGAGCGTGGTGCAGACCGCACCGTGCCGAGGGTTGCAATCCCCTTACCAGTCAGAAAAAAAAACAAAAAGAATTGCCTTCTGTGCCCCTCTCCTTTCCCTCGATTCACACTACAAACGTTACATGTGTACTCGCTCAGTCATAGATCTGATTGCTCTTGCTTAGAAAACAGTGCCAGTGGTGGAAACTAGAAAGCACTCTGTAGAAGTGTTGTCATGAACTCTAAGGTTCCTGAAGAGTTATGGAGCAATTTAAAGGACTTTTCAGTTAATCAGTTCATGAAGCAAGTCTAATTGGCTTTGTGGGTGGGTCAGAAACTCACCAATTCTCTATAAAGTGGGTCCAAGGTAAACCACAGAGCCACAGCACACCTCTGGCCCTTGGTGACTGCCTTCACCCCATGAGGGTTCTCTCCTCCAGATGAGAAGCTGATCATGCGCCCGCACTTTGGCTTTATAGAGGCCTGAGAAAGAAAGTGACAATTAGTCTATCACTTCTCATATCATGAACATTTCTGCAGCCCTTCCTTCACTGGCCTTTGATGGGATTATTTGTGTTAAAGTTTCAACTAAAGGATAATGGAATCTAGGGATTGAAGGAGACATAGATTGTCACAATTTGCTCATGTATAAAACAAAGATAAGGTCAAAATGAGATCTGTCTCAGAAAATAAATTTTTTCAAGTAAAATGTGTGACAAAGTTCATACACATAGTAATTATTCAATACATGGAATGTTGATTGTCCACAAATTTCAAGAAAGTAAAGGTTCTCTCTTTTAATTCACCTTTTTAGTTCTAGCATTAGCAAAATATTTGGGTACAAAGTAGGTGTACATCCAATATTGGTGGAATTAAAAGAAACAAATCAAGAGGACATCTGGAGTACTGCAACTGTTCTGTAATTGATCTATGTAGTGGTTACATGAGTGTGCCCTTTCTAAGTCCTTAATTGTACATTTATGGCTTTATGTACTTGTCACAACACAAAAATTGTAAGAAGTCAAGTCTAATTCCATATGATACTTATTTCCCTTCACAATATTTCTGCCCAGTGGTCATTTAGGCATTGCTTGAAAGCTATCCCTTGGGGTGACCTCTTCCAGGATCACCAAGTGTTCTGAGATGATGGGCACAGAACCTGCAAGCGTGTGCATTGCTCAGGTGGAGCCTTCCGCTAATGTGCAGGTAGAAGGGTGCAGTGAGGGAAAAAGAGATACCGCCGGCAGCACTGAGCTGGAGTGTAAGATCAAACGAGCAGGCTCTTCAAGTTGAGTGATCTTAAGCAACTGAATACCTGGGGCCTTGCTTCTGTGTTTAAAGAAGTGTCTGATGTGAATAGAGTTCATTTTTCTTTCTTGGGAAATACAACCACCTTACTAGTACCAAAGTAGAGCTTAGAGATGGAAAGTAAAATCAAAAAAGTGGTAGTAGTCATTCTACTGTGTGATATGTCAAGCCTGTTCTAACTGGCTACTTTCTGAAGTGACTTGAGTTGATACATGTCCATTAGAAGTACCTTTGGTTTCCTTCTGCATAGAATGAGATGGCCATGTTTTTTTCACTGCTAGCTTTAGGAGAAATGTTTGAAAAATTTCCTGAAGTCCCTGGATGCTGCATAACACAGGGACTTCTGTGTGACTACACTTAGAAGGTCAGAGGTAGATGGAGGAATCAAAAAGTCAGAGACCTAGGTGTGTGCATGTGTGCCTGTGTGTGCATATGTGTGATGTATTTGTGTGCCCGTGTGTGCGTGTGTTGTGTGTGAATGTTAAAGGAAAGAGCAAAAATCAGCAGTTGGTTCTGATTACAATAATTGAAGAGTGATTTGCCTTTGCTGGGTAGAGACTTTTCTGATATAAATTTAGAGTTTACTAGTTACTGGTGCTCTCAGTATCAATCTGATTCCATTTTTCTAAAGAAGAAACTTGTACATTTTCACATAGAAACAGCAAAACAAATGATATTTGAAGCATATGAAGTAAGACAGAAAAGCCTTCCTGGCAAAAAGCCTTGGGATCTGGAGTTTCTAATTTTCTAGGCTGCTCGTTCCTGGTGCTGGTCAGCACTCACTCATCTGCACATGGTTGCCATTGCTTCTTGTGATTATTACCAAGTCCTGGTGACAAAATCTTATCAAGGATGTGGAGACAGTTTAATGTTTTCTCTCTGATGGAATTGGAAGAATTGAAAGTATTTTTAACCACAAAGAACTTTGGGAAGGTTTAGAAAAAGAAGCTATCAGCTGCTTGAAGCAGCTGGAATTGATTATAGGAGGGTTCGCAAGCATCTCTAGGACTAATCTCACCAAACTGGGAGCATCAACTGTTATATGTCAGGTACATGGAGGAATGAACAGGTTTTAGTGAACCTGTCTCCATGTATGTCAGTGCTTCTCTAGGAAAATATGTTCTGAAGTTGAGATAGATGATTGTAAACATACTTTTTGAACACAGCCCCATTCATACTGAATTTAATTTTTCATGAAGCAAATGGAACTTGTTAAATTTTATCTTTTTAAAATCTTATTTCTTGTTAATTTTTATCTTGTTTAATTTTAAACTTCCACAGAGAAATCAAAATCCCTTAATTCCCATGTCTCACAAATAAATGCTGCTGTTGAAAATAACTCATGTATCTTCCTATATACTATATTCCAAGTATGACTTTAAAAATTCCTTGTGCTTTCCATCTCGCTGATGATTAAGGGTTGGAGAAGCATTTGTGTTGTACTCATCTTGAACAATTGTAAACATTCAGCCATCATTCAGTTAATTATACTATTTCCAGATTTTTCCAAAGGAAAGGACTTAGAAAACTGCTTTTTGTGTGGCCCCAAGTTATGCCATTTCTGTGACTTATTTGTACCTCCAGAGTCAACGAGAGGAAGCAGAAACAAAAAACTATCCATTTCTCTTTGTTATTGGGACTGGAATAAATAGCCTGTGGGAAAGAGGTAAAAACTAACAAGAATTTTAATTATCTACAAATATCCTAAACAATGATCATATGCAAATACAAAGTGTAACTGATTTGAGAAAATAAGCGTTCTAAAATTGGAGCCTTTGGTTTTAAAAATTGTTTAAATTGGTTTTACTTCTTTGGAGGGGGTTATATTCAGTGCTTTTAAAATAGTTATATCTTTTTCTTGAAATTGAAGATATATGAAAGGAGAATATTATCTTCCACATCTTTCAAAAGCAGAATTCCAGTTAACTTTCAATCAACAATTGATGAAACTGATTCATACATAGTATTGCAGGCATCACTTGCTTTTAAACATTGAGTATTTCCAAATATGGCCACTAGGTGGAGGAGAAGCAAAGAATATTTTTCAACCACCTGTCGGATTTTCTTTCAAACTGTGTGAGAAGCGAGCGTTTTTGTACCTCAGTTTCATTGTTAGCAGAGCTCAGAAATCAAATGCTTTCTACACACGAGCTCTTCTAAAAGCGAGAATATTATCCACAGTAGTGTGTCATGAACAATATATGAATCTTTCACTATTAAGCAAAGTGTTCAAGTTATGAGGGGAAAAACAAAAAACTCAGGAAAAGTTTTAGAACTAGCTTTTATAATTCCAAAACTTTAGATTTTATCACATATATGACCTAACTACTTAGATTTCATATGAAGGAAAGAGATACCTCATCATGTATTCATAATTTGATTATTTCCTCGATTAAAAAATGGTTTTTCTTCCATTATACATGTTCCTCGGTTTAAAGACAAAAGATGGTAACTATATGATCTTTAAGTGCTAAGTCAGCTGGTTTTCCAAAGGCATTGCTTTGCTTAGGAAGGTACTGGTTGAATTTAACTGTTGATTTATATATTTGTGTGTATCAATTTGTAGGTATAGGTTTATTACTTATGTCACAATTATATACATAAATATATACATATAGATACACACATATATGATAATTTTAGTAACTAGGGATTTGAAGGCCAATAATCCAAGCATGCAGAACACCAGGTTACTTAAAAGCTGTTTCGCTGAATCATTTGAATTATCCTAGAACTGAGTGACTTAGGAACTGATGTTTTTATGTTTCCATCAGATGACTTGACAAAGAATCCAAAGACCTAGGTTCTGGTTCCAGGTCTAATACTCAGTAGCTGCATAATTATGATCAAACCCTTAATATCACAAATCTTAAATCTACTTATCTTTAAAATGAACTAGAATATTTTTATGGATGCTTCCATTTCTAACATTTTCTAATATATGAATTTACTAGGACTCTCTCCACCTCTTGAATTCTTGAGCTCAGAAGTATTTGGAATCCATCAGTCCACGAGTCCTTGAGAAAATGGCAAGACTGAGATTTTTAAAAAAGCTAACTAAATTTGCAGGAATATATTTACTCACAGTCACAGTCTTAGCATCCATCTCAGTGAATATGAATTCTCCTCCTTCAAAGTCATCATTCATATAAAGGAGAGCACTATAAGAGAAAAGGGACAACCATTCTACTGTTTGCTTGCTTACAACAACATCATCATAGAACACTCAAGTCTGGTGATGAACTGACCAGCCTGACTGGCAAGTTTACTTTGAACTAGACATTGAAATAATTGGCCCTCCAAACCCTTGAAGGTAAGATCAGATATAGTTTGGGTTTACCCCTGAATAATTTATTTATCCCACTTATGTTAAAATTTTAATCACATTTCAAAGCTTATGTCACATTTAACTTTCTACAATAAAACCTAACTAGATTTAACTTAATCTGGGCCCATGAACCTGCCCAAAGTACTTATATAATTGTGACTTCTTTCCTTATATAATTGTGACTGTAAAGGATGCATTTTTCTCTCCCTAACTAGCTGGAGAGTTCCTCTGTGGTCTAGCCTAACCTTGCAGATAGGGGGCGCTCTATAAATGTTTTTGAATGAACACAGTCTGGCAATAATTAACATACTATTATGCATGATGACTACATCTCCCGACTCTTCCCTCTACACACTAAAATATCTGTCAATAAGATACAGCATTCTTTTCTTCTGAGTTTCTCGTTTGTTATTTATAAAATGCAGACATATTTCTTCATGCGTGTGAACACTGATATGGTAAGACCCCTGTTATGTGTTGGAACACTATCCCCTTCAGTTCTCCAACTGAGATACACATACGATAAGGGATATGTTTCAGTGAAAACAAATGATTAAAAAAATAAACATAAACTTTACATTTTACATTAAAATAAAATAGATATTTTATGGACTAGAATACAAAGTGTACATTATTTTTTAAATATAAAAATGAGATGATGACAACACTTCTCAGTTATGACAGCTACTTCAGGAGATTACTTGAGAATCTCTGCCTCACGGAGATGAATATGATGACAAGCAGAACAGAGAAGCTTTCTGGTTGCCATGGGTTTTTGTTAACTGTTGGGTAAAAGCTTGGTTTGGAAGCAGATGCTGGCTGTACCTATAATCCCGGAAGGTATAAGCGGGAGGCTCTTTCCAGCATTCGTTGGCCTCTGGATCCAACAGGCAGTTGTCAGCATGGATGGGATGACTGAGATCATTTCTTCTATCCTGCTGACCTGGCAGAAAAGGGAATGGGGAGACTGAGACACTGACAATCTGACTGTCTTCTCCCATTCTCTGGGTCCTCCACAAGCGTGGGGCGACAGAGCACAGGGTGGAATAGATGGAAGAACAGTGGAGTCAGGAGGCTCTGGCCCAGTTTTGATGTAAACCTGATGTGAACCCTTTTTAAAAAGTCTCTGCCTTTTTAAGAACATTTCTTTCAATAACCCCTTCATCGTCTATGATGCTTGTGGATGTAATGGCCACTGTGATTGTCCGGTTTCTGGTTCCTCGAAAAGGGAAGCCTGGAGCAGAAGAGCATTTTTCTGCATGACTTTGGCAATTAGGAAAAAGGGACTTGAAAGGGAAAATGTGCAAAGAGAGGGTCTTCTAAAGCTTTAGGCACCCAGAAAGGAGAAAAGGAGAAGGGAAGAGTAAGAGTTTGTAAGCTTCTTTAGTTTTAGAAATCTAGAACTCTTCTAAAATATTCCTCTAAAACGTAATAGGGCCGTGTTTTGCGTTGTTTTCTTTTGGTTGTTGAAAGAAACAAGTTCAGGCTACGGAATCTCACCAGTCAGGGCTGTTCTGCAGACCATGTGTGTATAGGAAAAATATAGGGTTGAGTTCAGCATGAAATAGGATTCTACGATCTTCCGAGCCTTCTCACTGATGTCATAAAACAGACGGGCGCTCTTCAGTGGGACTCGGCCTTCATAACCAAACTGAAAAAAATAAAAACATTAGAAGCCACTGAGTTGATTGGAGGACTTGAGAAAAAATAGGCACTAGGTTTCATAAGCCTGTGTAGGACGGTCGTTTCTGTGTGGAACAACGGGAATCCTACTACGTGCTTGTGGCTTTGGGTTAGGACAGTGAGCTCCTGAAATGAGCTCTTCCCAGTCACAGAGGGGAAGTTAAAAGCTAATCGCTCTCTCCTCTCTTCTCTCCTAATACCTTCGTCACTCCTCTCTAACAACACTTGCAGGAGAGAACAATTACTTGTTAGGGTATGTCTCCGCTATCACAGCATGAACTCTTTGAGGACAGGGCTTGTATATTTTTCGTCAGGTACAAATTTAGGACATGTAAAGTTTGATAAATTGATGGCTGAATAAAGGAATGGTTCAAAACAATGAAAGTCCCATTTCATACCTGCTCCCTTCAACTGTCCCGGTAAGTATGTATTCTAAACTCAATTCTCTTTCCTGTACCTGCCATTCACAGAAGCTCCTGGATTGACACTTAGAAACCCAAACTCAAAAGAAATTTCAACTTTACTTTGAGCGCTTTCAGGACGGTTGCACCTTCAAACTTTTCATTGGGGGTATGGGGTGAAGTTTTTCCTCTGTATCCATCACCGACAAGCATGATTCCCTGGAAGCAAAATGCACAAACACACTTTGTCAGTGATAACTATGAATTTATTGTGTCTTCTTTCTGCCTTGGCTGCCAGAAATCTGAGAACCAAAGCCAATGCTCAGAACCATTCCCATTTTATTCCAGGATCCTGGGATCATTAATTCTTCCAACCAAAAGAGACATTTTTATTTAATCTTCATTCTACATTTCATTATAAAATAGTTTCATGTGTTATAGAAATAAATAGAATGCAAATGATCACTATAGTAATTTTCGATTAAAATAAAATGATTTTCCCAGTGACTTTATATGATAGGCAGGGCATTTGCTGGATGGCCATTGTCCTAGTAATTAAGTCACTAGCTATTCCAGATCCCACCTGGAAAAATTAAAATCATCCCAATCCAAAGGCTATGAAAGTGCCTTCACAATCAATGTCTTTTTCCTAAAGAGAAATTTCAGGCATTATTCCCTGCTTCGAATGAAACCAGGACCAAAGCACTTCCAGGCTTATGACAGGCTAGCACAATAGGGGTCCCCTTCCCCTCCAGGTCCTCACACTGGCCACGCTGTGGAGCTCTCGGCACTGTTCTTCTGACAGCACATTATCCAGGAGAACTCGCTGAGTCCCATTCAGCTGCTCCGAGTTGTAGACAAATGTGACGTTCTCGTAGAGCAGAGGACCACCTGAAGGGACAGAGCACATCGTCTTCGCTGTTACCTCTGTCCCCAAGGAGGGGAGCACAGAACACCCAATAGCTTTCGATGTGCAGTTTTGGAGACTGTTTCCTCATGAATATTTGGGAATACAAAGACAAATTACAAATTAGGAAGCTTGATAAACACAGTATGGATTCAGGAAAAAGGCAGATGTCTGACTACCAGGTTTCCCCATAATATCATAATAATATGTTACAGTTGTGTAATATTTTGGTATGAGTAAACTATTTCTTCATTCGGTTCCAGTGATGATCTTAAAAAATAGACTGGGCACCTTATAGAATTCTTCTCTGAAAAGACCCAGCTTCCTCCACATCCCCTCATTCGCACCTGTTACAACGTCATAGGCAATTACTTGATTATGTGTTTCTGTCCCCCAGGCATGACATGTACACCTTGGTTTCACTGGCATCTAGGGCAGTGCCTTTATCAGGTAACTCAGGTAGTCACACCTAAGTCACCGGACTCCTCCAGTCTTCTTCCCACTGCTTAAGTGATCCTAGATTGTTTGCTTTGGGGGTATTTATTTTTCTCTACTGTCTAGGCAAAATCATTATGTTGCTTTTGCTATACAGGAGGGTTTCTTGTAGGCACCTGCTCTATCCCTGGAGAGAGCCCATGACTTTATTTTATTTTTATTTATTTATTTATTTTTGTCTTTTTCGTGACCGGTAAGGGGATTGTAACCCTTGGCTTGGTGTCACCTGCACCGCGCTCAGCCAGTGAGCACACTGGCCATTCCTATATAGGATCCGAACCCGCGGCGGGAGCGTCACTACGCTCCCAGCGCTGCACTCTCCCGAGTGCGCCACGGGGGTCGGCCCAGAGAGCCCATGACTTTATAAAATCAGCCTCATGTAGGCTCTTTAGAGGGTCATGCTTTTGGGTCACATTTTAGGTTGTGAAATTACAAAATCCAAAGTTGACAAGGTCCTTTCCTCAAGGAGTAGGACTGAAGGACAAAGCCTCTGGTGGTGAGAAAATCTTTAGATGTAGCAGGGAGAAACATCTTGACCCAGAAAACTGAAAAGAAAAAAAACCCAGTGCTTTTCTACTCTATATAATACTCCTAAGAGACCTTGTATGTGCCTGTTCCTAACAGCAGCTCACCAGCAAGGGAGGGGGGTGGGGAAGACACCACTCTTCTCTTTCTCCCCCCAGTCTAGAAATGGCACCAACTCATTAGTCTAAAACACATCTGTTGAGGAAGAAGAGACCATTACAACTAGTGTCCGTTTTATCTCTGTAAAATGTATTAGCCAAACTAGGGAACAGTACTATCTAAGTGTTTACTAGCCTAGTTAGGATAAAAGATTCACTACAGCCCATGATTAATGTAATATTAAAAGAATGAGACAGTGTTGTGCCATCTTGAGTGATGCATGGTTACCTGTCAAAGCAAAGGTTCCCTTAGGGACTTTAGTGCTGACAAATTTTTTTTTTTTTTTTTTTTTTTTTTTTTTTTTTTTTTTTGTCCGGCAAAAG